>NC_057807.1:363522793-363573786 GCF_018294505.1 Triticum aestivum
CTCCAGCTAGCAGAGCTCGCGGGACCGGCCGAGGGAGGGGGGGAGGCCATCGGGGACGGGCTCGGGGGTGGACGTTGGGGCCGGAGTGGCCGCCGACGGCGAGGGCTAGGGCTAGGGGAGCGGGGAGCGGGGAGCTAGGAGCTAGGAGCTAGACAACACCCACTATAACTCTGACAGGGCATCATAGTTGCAGTGCTACAAAACGGCTGATCCGACAACACATGCACACCGGAAATAGATCGGGAATGCACGAACAGCAAGAACACAAATACCATCAAAAGAATAATATTATAACATTTCTTCTAAGAACTAGCAAGGGGAGAAGATAACCTTCTCGCTTTGGTTGGAACGGGTTGGGAAGAGAGGAGGGGCGACGGACATGTGACGAGAAAGAAGAGATCCTCACCCGCTCGGGGAATCAAGAGGTTACGTAGCAGCAGCTTTGCAGAGCGAGTTAATAAAGTCATAACAACCTTCCCACGGGCGATTCCCGTACCGTCAGATCCGTGTGAGCTTTGCCTGATCGTCCATCCAACGGCCTAGGATACCCTCGCTTATTAGTCCTGTCTCCAGCTAAGCCCGACAAAAATTTCATGTGGGAACCATTTGTGTTTCCCGTTAATGTGTTTGGATAGGTGTGGTGAACTTCGAGCTTGCATGGCAAGTCATCCCGCGTAAATGAAATACAGTGAGAACATCGACCAAGAAAACCAAAAGTTTGTTTTTGCGGGTAAATGAAATACATTGAGAACAACGTGTGATAAGGTGCGCCAATTTGAAATCTAGTACGTATGTATTTTTTTCACAAATAAGGTTCTAATTATATATTAAAAGAATTAGTGATACAAGTCATCTAAAAAAACAAATTACAACCATGTTTATTTCAGGCCTTCCGACAATGTGCGTTCAGTGGTAGGTGATGTTCCCGTCAACTATAAATGCGTCTGTGACGACTTCGTCAATTATAAGATAATGTGCCGACTCAGTCTCTCTGTGGTGCTCATAGGAGTGAGCGTATGTGCGTACGTATGAGCGTCTGCATCTGCACTGTGTTAAAAAAATTTATAACAAGGTTCTCAGAGAGCCAAATAAACTCAATCTCCAGCACGAGCTAAGGGCATGCCGCCGCTGCCACTCCATTGAAGCCGCATGACATTGTATGATTTAGTCAGGAAGTCATCATGCTAAGGTCTAGTTGGACAACCGCCTCAGAAAAGAAGCCGCCATTGTAGAAGCCTCGTTTAGATCGAAAATCTCAGATATGAACTATCTCCATAACAAAACATATGTTAACTTCGCTAAGGATGCCACAATCTCATGAAAAACCGACCGAGGAATATCACCTCAATCCCCAAGGGCTAGCTTTCCGCTGAAGCCGTTGCCCCTACAACACACCAAGAAGACCATTACCTTGACAACAACACAAAGCCTCCATCTAGATCCAAAGGACCCGTGACGAGATAAACACCGCTTCCCAGATCCAACACCGATGACCAAGAGAACCACTTGGGTGAGAGATCTTGAGTAAATGTATTCAAGGCCGCCATCGCTGAGGGAGTCCTGGATTAGGGGGTATCCGGACAGCCGAATTGTATACTGTGTCCGGACTATTGGAGCGTGAAGATACAAGACTCAAGACTCTATCCCGTGTCCGGATGAGACTCTCCTTTGCGTGGAAGACAAGCTTGGCGATCCGGATATTGTATTTCCTTCCATGTAACCGACTCCATGTAAACCCTAGCCCCATCTGGTGTCTATATAAACCGGAGGGTTTAGTCCTTAGAGGGACGATCACAATCATAATCATCATAGGCTAGCTTCTAGGTTTTAGCCTCTATGATCTCGTGGTAGATCAACTCTTGTAACACTCATATCATCAATATCAATCAAGCAGGAAGTAGGGTTTTACCTCCATCGAGAGGGCCCGAACCTGGGTAAACATTGTGTCCCTTACCTCATGTTACCATTAGCCTAAGACGCACAGATCGGGACCCCCTACCCGAGATCCGCCGGTTTTGACACCGACATTGGTGCTTTCATTGAGAGTTCCTCTGCATCGTCGCTGCAAGGCTCGATGGCTCCTTCAATCATCAACAACGCGGTTCAGGGCGAGACTTTCTCCGCCGGACAGATTTTCGTGTTCGGCGGCTTCGCACTGCGGGCTAATTCGCTTGGCTATCTGGAGCAGATCGACAGCTACGCCCCTGGCCATCAGGTCAGGTTTGGAAACCTAAACTACACGGCCGGTATCCGTGGAGACTTGATCTTCAATGGATTCGGGCCTATGCCAGGAGCGCCAGACAGTCACGATGTGCACGGCTTAGACCTGTTGTCGGACAATGCTCGGGATATCGCCCCTGCAGGAGTCCCGGACCTAAATCCGGAGCAGACTGCGTTGCCAAAAGACGGGTGGATGGCCCCCGCCCCGCAGGCCGCACACTCATCGGCGATAGAGCCGAACACAGGCCTCTCTCCCAAAGAAGCCTTTGACACCCGACCCCCAGACTCGTATCCGGCTGTAGGTTCTAGTCTGCGCACTCCTGAGCCCGCCGAACCTGGCTTGGCTCCTATAAAGGAGTGCACCACAGCGGATATCCTCCAGCACTCGCCCTTTGGCGACATGCTGAACTCATTAAAGTCTCTTTCTTTGTCAGGAGACTCTCGGCCGAACTATGTCCGGCTCGAGTGGGAAGCAGACGACGAAGGAATTCGCTGCCCACCCACCACCCACTTCTTTGCCACGGTCAAAGACTTTGCCACGTGCTTGACTTCAACTCCGAAAGCATCGACGGTATGGACGACGATGCAGGAGAAGAACATGAACCACCGTTCAAGGGGCGGTGGACAGCCACCTCCTCACACGACATATATATGATGGACAATCCGAAGAAAACCAATGGCGATGAGGAAATAGAGGATAACCCCCCAGGGAAGAAAGCTAAGCATGGGCGTCATCAACGCCGCTCCAAGCCTCGCCACAACAATACTGGCACAGGAGACGGAAAAAATCCGAATAGTGCCAAAGATGAAAACAACCCTGATCGGCCTACCTTCAAGCAGGCCGGACTGGCCACGGTCGGATACTTGGAGAGGAATAACTATATGCCCCCCTCTGAAGACGAGGTCAGCCTCGGCGATGCTGAATTCGGCGTGCCTGAGGATCCAGTGGAACAAGTTCGCTTCAAACGACGACTCATGGCAACTGCAAGGAGCCTGCAAAGGAAGCAACAACAACTCAAAGCTGACCAAGATCTGCTCATGGACAGATGGACTAAGGTCCTGGCCGCTGACGAATACGGACTCGATCGCCTCGACAAAGGGAACACACGGCATAATTCGCTACCTCAACCTAAGAAGCAGAACCTAAGCCACATACCCCGATGTCATTATACCACTACGATCCAAGACAATACAAATGATACATGAGGAGGCATCCTCAAGCATCGGCGCAATCGTCATAAACGTAAAGGTAGGGAAGTTGGTGCCGAATTCAGCGGTCCCCAGTCCGGTCGGCGGAAAAAGAACAGCTCTGGCCCATCCGGCCCAGGCAGCATACTCGATCAACCGTGTGAAATTCATGGCACCCCAAGAAGGACGGCCAAGCATACCAATAGAGAATGCAGGATCTTCCAAACAAAACGGCCGATCTTGCGCCAGAAACAATGAAGGGAGGTCTCGAACAACAAAGGACCAATCAAACATGGTGAGGAAGATCCCCTCACAGTACCAAAACACGGCTGATCGTCTCTAATCACATCGACCGTCTGGACAAAAACAGCCCTAGCAGTTTTATTGCACTCACTATCTACCCATTAGCTTGGGGGCTCCATCTCACATGAGCCCCCACAGGTATAAAACCATCGCCAACATCTCCTCAAAGATGCAAGGTGCAAGGGCCAAGTTTTAACTGACCCAACATACTAATGGTTGTCTTCGGATCACCAAACAAATACCACACCAAAGAATAAATCTTTGGCCTTATCCCCTTATGTAGTAATTACCACATACTACCGGGACGAACCACGTTGGCTAGATTCAACGGGGTGCAACATTAGGCCAGTCCCGCATGACATAGTCACAATTATGGGCAAGGCCGAACTCCACCCTCAGACTGGAAATCCTACTGCTGCTGGAATAGCGAGTCGTGCCTGTTTAACAAATTTTGGTTCGGCAGCCAACTACCCAGACACCAACTGAGGAGTCCGAGCTACTTTATGGCATGATAGCCTGGTTCAGCTAGCCTCCGATCAGGCACCCGCGGTTCAACCATAGGACATGCAGCTGCCCTTAAGCATTTGTCTTTATAGACTGACCTTGGCACAGAACAGGACTGGCGACGTGGAATCAGCTCGGATGCACAAGGTAGGAGCACATAAGTAAATCCGCCCCCAAGGGAGGCAGTCCGGATACAGTTCGGATCCACATGCAGCCTCCTCCAGTTCGGCCACGACAGGTTCTGCCAAAAAACACCTCTTTTTATAATTATAACCCGTACTTATATGCATAGACATGTTACTCTACTACAATGCGTAGACTTAAATAACACTTACCAGCCGTCGTTCCTCATTGACGCCTTTCTGTCATAAACGGCACCCACGCCTCATGTTATGCCCCAATATGCTAGGGGCTTCATAATATTTATGATATGGCAAAAAATTCCGACCACCTTTTCGGTCGCTCGGCACCCCGAACTTATAGCACTATATGCATCAGCTCCGAATCATGTCTTGGGTCATTAGTTGGGTTTACCCGGCTCCCATGTTTTGGTACCTTACGTTCCGCTCCATCGGCTAAGGTAGCGCTGGGAGAACTACTACGATTGTGTCCCGGTTTTTCCGGACAAGCACCTCAGTAGAGAAAGCCGAAAACTGACTGTCATGATACGGCGAGAGCTGGTCGCTGTTCGAGAGGTTGTAAAATCTTTAAATATTTATTCCGCATAATGCCATTATAAATGCAAAGTGCGAGATAGGTCTTCCGATCAAGCGCCGATAGAGCCCCTAGTGCAGTCTTCCGAACACCAGGGGCTGCGCCGACCATACTCGAATTCCTATGGCTAAGTGAGAGTGATAAAGCCCTATAGTCTGATTGCCTGGTTCGCGGTGATTAACACCTCCTTCTAAGGACCCAACAATAAGATAAAGAGTGTTCAGGTATGTCCCGAAAACCCCTGTACTTTTTACGTGGGGGCAGAAGCCGACGAGTGGCCAACCCTCAGGATTTACATACATTAAATAGCCGCACAGGAAGAACAAACGTTCAAACAAAACAGGCAATAATCAATAAAAGTGCCATTATCCCACATTACAAAGAATGGCACTACTGCCTTCAGGGAAATATAATGTCTTTGGTACATTTATCCGCCACAAGGAGGGCTCCCTTTAGTACGCCTTCATAGTACAACTCGGGCTTATGATGCTCCTTACCCTCCGGCGGCCCCTCAGTCATTAGCTTATCGGCATCAAGCTCCCCCCAATGCACCTTCGCACAGGCAAACGCCATGTGCGCACCCTCTACGCACACCGATCGCTTAATGACATCAAGCCGAGGGCAGGTGTCGGTGTCAAAACCGGCGGATCTCGGGTAGGGGGTCCCGAACTGTGCGTCTAGGCGGATGGTAACAGGAGAGAAGGGACATGATGTTTTTACCCAGGTTCGGGCCCTCTCGATGGAGGTAAAACCCTACTCCTGCTTGATTAATATTGATGATATGGGTAGTACAAGAGTTGATCTACCACGAGATTAGAGAGGCTAAACCCTAGAAGCTAGCCTATGGTATGATTGTTGTTCGTCCTACGGACTAAACCTCTCCGGTTTATATAGACACCGGAGAGGGCTAGGGTTACACAGAGTCGGTTACAATGGTGGAGATCCACATATCGTATCGCCAAGCTTGCCTTCCACGCCAAGGAAAGTCCCGTACGGACACGGGACGAAGTCTTCAATCTTGCATCTTCATAGTCCGGGAGTCCGGCCAAAGGTCATAGTCCGGCCATCTGGACACCCCCTAATCTAGGACTCCCACAGTAGCCCCTGAACCAGGCTTCAATGACGACGAGTCCCATGCGCAAATTGTCTTTGGCATTGCAAGGCGGGTTCCTCCTCCGAATACTTCATAGAAGATGTTGAACACAAGGATAGTGTCCGGCTCTGCAAAATAGTTTCCACATACCGCCGTAGAGAGAATAATATTCGCACAAATCTAATCTGTTGACGTATTCCGTAGCGTGACATCATGCCACAGCCAAGCCTTTTATTCGAATCGTTTTACTGTCCCACCCCAGCGTGTTTAGCGAGGCGGTTTCCTTGGCACGTCTTTTCAAAGCAGAGATCATGTCCCGTTATTCCGGGATTCTCATCAATATGGGCATGGGTAACCCAACCGCACCATCAATCGTGATGCTTGGGAGATAAGCGAGCTTTACTAGGCTGGTGGGGGCACATAGTTTCGGCCGCCCATATAAGGGTATAAGGATCCACCCTTTCAATCTACGCCTCCTTCCTCCTTTGCTTATCCATTTCTGCGCACTCGAGCTCTAGCGCCCAATTCCGCACTTCCCTCCTCAACCTTCTCCAATCATGTCCGGAGCAGGAGGTAGATGGATGGCCTCCACCATCACGGAGGGGCACATCAAAAAGTTGAGGAAGGCCGGATACTTGTCTAACGACATCGCGCACCGACTCCCAGATGAGAGGCAACTCATCCCTACCCCTAGGCCCCATGAGAGGGTGGTGTTTCTCACCCATTTCCTCCGCGGACTGGGCTTTCCTCTGCACCCATTTGTCCGAGGGCTCATGTTCTACTATGACCAGGATTTCCACGATCTGGCCCCAAACTTTATCCTCAACATCTCGGCATTTATCGTCGTGTGCGAGGCCTTCCTCCGCATCAAGCCTCACTTCGGCCTATGGCTGAAGATCTTCAGCGTCAAGCCGAAGGTCGTGGGCGGCCGGCAAGTAGAGTGCGGAGGCGCCATGGTGGGCAAGATGCCCAACGTCACATGGCTCGAGGGCTCGTTCGAGGAAACCATCAAAGGGTGGCAATCGGGATGGTTCTACATCACCGAGCCGCGTGATCCTGAATGGGCAGTGGCCCCGGAATTCCAATCTGGCATCCCCACATGGCTCACATCCTGGAAAGAGATGGGCCTGTTGTGGGGTAATCTGGAAGAGGTGGACGGACTCCAAACCTGCGTCCAAGACCTGGTGAACAAGAAGGTTAAACTTGTCAACATAGTCCAGGCCAGGCTCTTCCGCCGGATCCTCCCGTGTCAACGACGGGCTTTCAAATTGTGGGAGTTCGACCCGGCCCAGCACCAGACTATGTCCAGGCTCTTCGACACAAAGCACAAGGACGCCTGGAAGGTGCAATTCAAGAGCTCCAAGGCCCCCCCGTCACTGAGGATCACGGATTCTGCGCAAAGCGCCAAGCCACCGAAGTAAGCTCGTTTTTATCCTTTACAGGACACTTGATTTTCATAGTTTGACTCTATGCAGGATCTAAACTCCCGCTCCTTTGATAGGACTGGAAGAGGATGTCCGAACAGTTCGACTGTCTGGCCCCTTTGCAGAAGACCCAGCAGATGCATGCTTGACGAAGCTGCTAGTCCCGACACCTCACGTGGTGCCAGAGAAGAAGGCCAAGAAGAAGGCCACGGGGACTCAAAAGAGTTCCCGACGCCTGGTGGTACCGGATTCATCGCCCGACGACCCCGAAGTGCACTCCGCTTCTGAAGACGAGGAGGAGGAAGAAGAAGCCTCTCCCCCTCCAGCGGGGGGAGGAAAGAAAAGGAAGGCCGCCCAACTGGGGAGGCCGGAGGGTCCAAGAAGGGGAAGACCCTTCTTCCGGACTACGCCTCCGACGCCGCCGACGGTGGAGAGGAATGGCCATCCAGGGCCAAGCCCCTGGCAAAATCGTAAGTATCCGGATACCCGAATAACTCATGGCATTCCTCTATTGTACAGTACCTTCTAATGTCGAACTCAATCATGCAGTCCGCCTAAGGCTCAGCTCGGTGATTCGTCGAGCGGCTCTCTGGATTCGTCGGATGTGAAGAGCGCTTCACTCCCGACTGCCACCTCCCCTTGCCCTACGGACGAGGCCGAGGTGGAGTACCAAAAGGGGCTAAACCAGGAGGAGGTGGTCCTGGAGGCGCCGCAAGGCGATCTCCCGGACTCCAGGCCCAAAGGGGATGAAGCCCCAGAGGGATCTAAGTCCGGCCCTGGGCCGGACACCGCCTTGGAACCTTCAGTGATTCCGGAGTCCGGCAGGCGGCCCCCTGCAAGAAGGGCAAGCCTACGACGCCGGCGGCCTCCATCCAACCGGAGGCGCCGGACAATTTGCTAGAGGTGCTTAACGGCGCCTCCATCGATGAGGAGCACCGCACTGTTATGAGTGCGGTGATCCAGAAGGTTCAGTCCGCCAAGAGCGGGCTGACAGAAGCCTGTACCAGCCTTCTAACAGATTTCGAGGTATGTATTTAAAACATGTAAAAATGTTACCGCATAGACAGTAGCCCCTGATGCTCAGTTTGGTGTTCGGAAAGAAAAGCCGGACTGAGGATCTAAAAAGATATACGCAGGAGTCTAACATAAATGTGTCAATATGGGAATGCAGGCTGTGCTGCTGACCTCTGCCGCACTGACTGCGGAGGTCGATGCATTGAAGCAGAGCCTTGAGCGGTCCGAGAACGAGCTCGGCCATGCCAAGAAGTAGCTCAAGGACAAAGAAGGTATGTAGTACCTTATGTAAGTATATATAAAAATACCTGGTTGCAAATAATGACAGGACCAACGTGAATGTTACAGGAGCCACAACCGAGGTGGCGACCCTGAAGGAAGCGCTTTCCAAGGCCGAAGACAATGCGACCATGGAGTGCACCGAGCGAGAGAAACAAGAGGCGCGGATGGCGGAGGTGCGGCAAGAGCTCGATGCTCTCGTGAAGAAACACGAGAGTTTAGAGCTTGACTCAAAGACGCGAGAGTCCGAGCTTGCCTCGGCACTTGAAAGCGCCAAGTCTGCCAAGGCCGAAGCCCCAAAAGCCCTCCAGGAGATTGAGGCGATGAAAAAGATAGCGGCGGGTAAGGCATGCTTTATGCAAAGCAAGCACGTGAAAGTAAATTACATGTTACTTACCCGAATCCGGAGCTCTCCAGGAGCATTCACAGATCTGTCCCGCAGTGTATCCGACACCGCCGCATTCTACCGAGCCGAAGAAGGGACCTCGAGAGAGAAGGTGTTCTGGTCCCAGTATGCTGAGGCCGGACACCCGGTGCCCCTGAGCGACCAGCTGAAGCAGCTGGTCGAGCTTCATAAGGCAGCCGAACAGGCCATGAAGGGCCTGATAGGCCGGATGTGGCCTGGGGAGGCCATGCCTGGGAGCTACTTTGGGCTGGTGCGGCGGCTGGTGGATGCCTGTCCATGGCTTGAAGTCATCAAGCGCTCCGTGTGCATCGAAGGCGCCCGTGCTAAAGTGCACTGGGGCAAGCTGGATGCTGAGAAGCTGGTGACAGAAGGGCCACCGGAGGGGAAGGAGCATCGCAAGCCCGAGATGTATTATGAGGGCGTCCTGAAGGGTGCCCGTCTTGTGGCGAGCGAATATTCCAAGGATGTAATTTTTGAGTAAACTCGCTCGTGTTTATCCTGTGCGCTGAAAACTTGTTCATATGCGCTAAGCAACGCTGTTTGAATTTAAAACATTACCTTCTGTGCGGCCATTTATTAAATCTGAGAGATGCAAGTCGTCGGCTTCTACCCCCATGCCACTGGTGCTGGGGTGTTTGGGATAAACCTGAGCGCTCTTGTTCCCATTCTTGGGTCCATGAAGGGAGGCGCTCAGCACAACAAACAAGGCAATCGGACTTATAATGCTTTATCACTCTCACTTAGCCATAGAATTCTATAATTTTAAATTTCGGCGAAGCCCCTAGTATTCGGAAGATCGAGTTTGGGGCATTATCCACGCCTAGGCCGGACAAAGCCAGCTCCTCGCTCTAAGAAGCATGAGTCTTTAGGGACTCAAAAAACCTCTCGAACAGCGACCGGTCTCTCGCCCTATCATGATGGTCAATTTTAGCTTTCTCTACTGAGGTGTTAACCCAGCTCAACTGGGGCACAATCGCAGTAGTTCTCCCAGCGCTACCTTAGCCGACATAGCGGAACGTAAGGTACCAAAACATGGGAGCCGGGCAAACCCAACTATTGACCCAAGACATGATTCGGAGCCGATGCATATAATGCTATAAGTTTGGGGTGCCGCACTCATGAGAGTGTTCGGTCTTCTCACACCGTATTCTGGGGTACTTAAGCCCCTGGTGTATTGGCCGTACCAAAATGTACGGTTGCATAATGTCATAACTAAACATATTTACATAAAAAATGAATGCAATAATAGACAAGAGCTATGTATTGTTTATTAAAGGGCTGCTATGAAAGCAGAACGATACAAATAGTGCGATAGGCAAGAGATGGGATTATTTGGCATGTCCCCCTCTAGGGGCAAGCTGCGAGACTTTAAGTAAGACAGGTATTTAGCTCGTTATAGAGACCACCTGGACGTTCGGCGTGGCTTGCTGTCTCCCTGGCTGTTGCATCGTGTGTTCGGCGATTGTATTGCCGGATAGGTCTTCCGAATAGTGGAGTCCTGAAGGTAAAAAAAAAGGAAAATCACAAAAATCGGGAGCCCCTAGTGCGGTTGAGCCGCATCCTGGGCATGCCGTGGTTGTGCCCCTCCCCTTATGCCCATGGTATTTCCAGAGCGTAATTATGTACGCGTGGTACTGGTTTCGCAATCTCGCGAGGGCTGGGGTTGGGGCCGCACGGCTATGCTAGCTCGGAACGTGCGCGCTTGACGGTGTCCGGACGCTTAACAGCCGGACTTGAGAATTTCCTTGAGAGGCTACTTTGTACTTCCGGCGCGAGGGCCGCCGTGTGCTCCTCTGTTCGGAGAGAGCGTTCGGTGTTTCCATTGACCGTAATGACTCCGCGAGGGCCTGGCATCTTGAGCTTGAGATATGCGTAGTGCGGCACCGCATTGAACTTTCAAAATGCGGTTCGCTCGAGAAGGGCGTGATAGCCACTGCGGAACGGGACTATGTCGAAGATTAACTCCTCGCTTCAGAAATTATCCGGGGATCCAAAGACCACTTTGAGTGTAACTGAGCCTGTACAGCTGGCTTCTACACCTGGTATGATGCCTTTAAAGGTCGTCTTTGTGGGTTTAATCCTTGAGGGATCTATGCCCATTTTTCGCACTGTATCCTGATAAAGCAGGTTCAGGCTGCTGCCGCCATCCATGAGGACTCTAGTGAGGTGAAATCCGTCAATGATTGGGTCTAGAACCAATGCGGCGAATCCGCCGCGACGAATGCTAGTGGGGTGGTCCCTTCGATCAAAAGTGATCGGGCAGGAGGACCATGGGTTGAACTTTGGGGCGACTGGTTCCAACACATATACGTCCCTGAGCACACGCTTCCGTTCCCTTTTGGGGATATGGGTTGCGTATATCATGTTCACCGTCCGCACTTGTGGGGGAAAGCCCTTCTGTCCTCTGTTGTTCGGTGGCCGGGACTCCTCCTCGTCATCGCTATGCAGCCCCTTGTCTCTGTGTTCGGTACTTAACTTGCCTGCCTGCCTGAACACCCAACCATCCCTGTTAGTGTGATTGGCTGGTTGTTCGGGGGTGCCGTGTATCTGGCACGAGCGGTCGAGTATCCGGTCTAAACTGGATGGGCCCGGAGTATTTCTTTTGAATGGCCTTTTCCGCTGACCGGGTGTAGAGCCTCTGAATCCGGCATTAACTGCCGTATCCTTAGTATTGTCACCGTTAATGCGGTGCTTGTGCTTGTTGCGATGCTACCTACCATTGTTGTCCTTGGTATCCGAATTACCAGGGCTCTTGGTCATGTTATTGCTACGAGCTAGCCAACTGTCTTCTCCCGCGTAGAAGCGGGTCATGAGTGTCGTGAGGGCTGTGATGAATTTCGGCTTTTCCTGTCCAAGGTGCCAGGCAAGCCATTCGTGGCAGATGTTATGTTTGAAGGCTGCAAGGGCCTCTGCGTCCGGACAGTCGACTATTTGATTTTTCTTGGTTAGGAACCGTGTCCAGAATTGTCTGGCCGATTCCTCTGGCTGCTGAATTATGTGGCTTAGGTCATCGGCGTCAGGTGGTCGCACATAAGTGCCCTGGAAGTTGTCAAGGAATGCGGATTCCATGTCCTCCCAGCAACCAATTGACTCTGCTGGCAAGCTGTTAAGCCAATGCCGAGCTGGTCCTTTAAGCTTGAGCGGGAGGTATTTGATAGCGTGTAGATCATCGCCGCGGGCCATGTGGATATGAAGGAGATAATCCTCGATCCATACCGCAGGATCTGTTGTACCATCGTATAATTCGATGTTTACGGGTTTAAACCCTTCGGGGATTTGATGATCCATTACTTCGTCTGTGAAGCATAGTGGGTGTGCGGCGCCTCTGTACTGGGCTATATCACGACGTAGCTCATACGAGCTTTGTCTGCCGTGTTCGGCCTGGCCGTATTTTCCATATCCGGTGTGACGGTTATCGTCATGTGTCGCGGGGCGCCCACGCGATCCGTAGATCGATCTTGTTTGCCTGGCCTTGTCCTCCAATATGTCTCGCAGGTCTGGCGCGTTTCCCCGTGCCTTGGTACTTTTTGAGTGGCGCTGAGGTGCGGCTTGAGATGAGGGCCGAAAGGCCTCTCTGTCGCGGCCACGGGGTGGCCAATCGGCCGCATCAGACGCTGGCAATGTAGGTTTAGTTGCTTCCTCCTCTAGTTGGGGTAGCAGCCTGCGCTTTGGGTAGCTCTTGGAGGGGCGTTCAAGTTTATACTCTTCGGCCGCCAGGACTTCAGTCCATCTGTCGGCTAGCAAATCTTGGTCAGCTCTAAGCTGCTGCTGTTTTTTCTTGAGGCTGCTTGCCGTGGCCATAAGCCTACGTTTGAAACGCTCTTGTTCGACGGGATCCTCTAGTACGACAAATTCGTCGTTGTTGAGGCTCGCCTCGTCTTCGGAGGGAGGCATATAATTTTTGTCCTCAACCTCTCTGTCTGCCGCTCTCTCATGAGGGCTGGCTTCTCCATCCTCGTGCGCTGAATCTTGCTGGAGGGGGTTGTCTTCGGCACTGTCCGGGGTGTTATTGTCTCCGGTGCCGGATTCTCCGTTTTTGCTATGGCGGGATTTAGAGCGGCGCTGCTGACGTCGACGCTTAGGCTGTTTGTTGGAGGGGTCATCCTCCGTTGTTCCACCGCCATTCCCTTCTTTTGGGGTGTCCACCATGTATATGTCATATGACGAGGTGGCTTTCCAGTCCCCTATAGGCGCTGGTTCTTGGTCATCTCGTTCATCGGCGTCCATACCGTCGATGTCTTCGGAGTCGAAGTCGAGCATGTCGGTTAAATCATCGACAGTGGCTACGATGTGGGTGGTGGGTGGGTTTCGAATTTCTTTGTCGTTCGCATCCCAACCTTGCTGACCATAGTCCGGCCAGGGCTCTCCTGATAAAGAGAGAGACTTTAGTGAATTCAGGATGTCGCCAAAGGGTGAGTGCTGAAAGATGTCCGCGGCGGTGAACTCCATGATCGGAGCCCAATTGGGTTCGATTGGAAGGGGTGCGGAAGATTCAGAGCTCGGAAAGGAGTCCGATGCCTTGGAGTCACGAGCTTCACAAAGTACAAGGCTGGTATTCGGCTTGATCGCCATGGAGATTGCAGCCCCCGAGGTGGTGTCCAACCATCCATCCCCGATTGGCGCGGTCGGCTCTGAGCTAAGGGTCGGAGCGGACACCTGAGCGGCCTTCTGGGCACTGTCCGGCGGCAGGGCTAGATCATGCCCATCGGGATAGTGCGGCGCGCTCGGTTGTGGCTCGAATCCGTCGAAGATCAAGTCTCCGCGGATGTCAGCCGTGTAGTTCAAACTTCCAAATCTGACCTGATGGCCAGGGGCGTAGCTTTCGATCTACTCCAGATGGCCAAGCGAATTGGCCAGCAATGCAAAGCCGCCGAATACGAAGATCTGTCCGGGGAGAAAGGTCTCACCTTGGACCGCATCGTTGTTGATGATCGGAGAAGCCATCGGGCCTAAAGGTGACGACACAGAGGAATTCTCAATGAAAGCACCAATGTCGGTGTCAAAACCGGCGGATCTCGGGTAGGGGGTCCCGAACTGTGCGTCTAGGCGGATGGTAACAGGAGACAAGGGACACGATGTTTTTACCCAGGTTCGGGCCCTCTCGATGGAGGTAAAACCCTACTCCTGCTTGATTAATATTGATGATATGGGTAGTACAAGAGTTGATCTACCACGAGATCAGAGAGGCTAAGCCCTAGAAGCTAGCCTATGGTACGATTGTTGTTCATCCTACGGACTAAACCTCTCCGGTTTATATAGACACAGGAGAGGGCTAGGGTTACACAGAGTCGGTTACAATGGTGGAGATCTACATATCGTATCGCCAAGCTTGCCTTCCACGTCAAGGAAAGTCCTGTCCGGACATGGGACGAAGTCTTCAATCTTGTATCTTCATAGTCCGGGAGTCCGGCCAAAGGTCATAGTCCGGCCATCCGGACACCCCCTAATCCAGGACTCCCACAGCAGGCGCCAACAATCCGCTTCACGAGTCCGAAGTAACTGCTTGGAATTGGCTCCGCGGGCCACAGCCGGACAACCAAGTCCTTCATGGCTAGTTCGGCTGCCTGGTGCAGTTCGACCAGCTGCTTTAGCTGATCGATAAAGGGCACCGGATAATTCGGTGCCAAACACTGCGACCAGACATCCCTCTCCGTAGACTTCTTCTCCTCGGTCCGGTAGAATTGGGCGGCATCTGATATGCTGCGAGGGAGATCCGCAAATGCTCCTTGAAAAACAAGAATTCAGCTTATCGCTTAGAGTTTCTCCCATTATCATGTAACAATGGCCATGAATATAAAAGGCCTTACCAGCCGCAACCTTACGGGCCTCCTGAAAGTCCTTCAAAGCACCTTGGGCTTCTTCCCGAGCATCCTCCACGGCTTGGAGAGCTTGGGCGAGTTCGGATTCTCTCCCTACTAGACTCTGCTCCAAGCCCTCGCTTTTTCTTCACGGCCTCCAGGAGCTCTCGCTCAGCTTCAATGACCCAGGTCTCGTGCTTCTCACGAATAACCTGTTCGGTGGCGGCATTATTCTCGGCTTCAGCCACAGCCTTCTTTAGTGCCTCAATTTCGGCACTCGCCCCAAGAGCATACAATGCAAACATCTTAAACAGGCACAACTTCTAATTTGTGCTCTATTTAACACAAGGTTCCGGCATACCTTGCTTGTCCTCCAACTGCTTCTTCACATGGCCAAGTTCCTCTTCACTCTGTTCCAGACGTTGCTTTAGATCAGACACCTCCGCACTATGAGCGGCGGTCGTTCCTGCAGACGCCTGTTTTCAAACAAAGGGATACACGTCATTAGCTGAGTCTCCTGCAAAAACGGAAATTTTTGATCCCCTGTCCGAGTCTCTTTCACCGGACAGTGCATCAGGGGCTACAACTCATATTATGACAATCTCCTAAAGGTCTCTCAAGAAACATACCTCAAAGGCCTTTATAAGACCAAGGCAGGATTCGTTCAGTCCGCTTTCAGCAGATCTAATCTTTTCAATCACCGCGCCCATGAGGACACGATGTTCATCGATGATAGACGCGCTTCTTAGCGCTGTCGATAGGCCGCCCGGCAGCCCTGCTTGGGCACAGGCCGCTGGCGGAACAGGCAAGCCCCCTAGAGGCGGCTTCTTACCCAATCCCGAAGCTTCAAAGGCCTCCGGGACTATGTCCGGCTGGGGTCCGGACCGAAGATCACCCCCACCATCGACACGCATAGGAGTCACTGCTCCCATGTGTCCGGCCCTAGGGATATGCCCTCCTGGTCCATGTCCCGCTGAGACGACACCTCGGTGTCGCGCCTAGGCTTCGGGGAAGGGGCCTCTGGAGGCGTCACGCTCGCTAGGGCATCGGAGCTCAGCGAATCCTCCGATGAGGATTGTCCAGCGTGGGACCCCGCCGGGCTGTACGAAATATGGCGACAGTTAAAACTACTAGATTCAAAACAACCCCGGGCACTTATGCGTGTTCGGATTTCATATACTTACGACTTTTCCAGGGGATGGGCCCTGGGATCCCACTCCGGGCTGCTATCGGCAGCCGTGGTGGATGCCTTTGGGAGGGAACCTCTCCCCCTCTTTGAAGACTCGGCCTCCAGGGATGAAGAGGCCGTCCTTTTCTTCCCGCCTCCTGCGGGAGGTTCGTCTTCCTCCTCCTCCTCCTCTTTGTCTTTGGAAGAAGGATGGTCGCTAGAGTCTTCGGATTTTACATCCGAAGCATCGCGACGACGAAGGCCACTCCAGGTCTTTTTGACCTTCTTGGAGGCCTCTTTCTTTGGCGCCTCGTAAGGCGCTGGGACCAGCATCTTCGTCAGAAGAGGTCCGGCCGGTTCCTCCAGCAGCAGGGCAGGACAATGTAGCCGCTCCACCTTTTTTATCCATTCCTGGGGTTAGGAAGCATGATATAAGCATCCCCCTCAGGACATGCCAACTGAAGCATGGATGGACTGAGCATAGCAATAACTTACCGAACTGGCAGAATGGGATAATTGATACCCACGGTCCTCAGCGGAGCCCGGCCATGATTTGCTAGACTTGAAGAGCACCTTCCAGATATCCTTGTGGGAGGAACCGTAGAGCTCCCGAAGGGTCTGGTGCTCGGTTGGTCGTATTCCCACAAATTGCAGGCTCGACGCTAGCAAGGGAGAACCAGGTGAACTAACATCACCTGGACTACGTCGACGAGTTTGACGTCCTTGTCGACCACACTCTAGACGCGCGTCTAGAGCAGTGACAGCTCATCGGGCAAGGACCAGTTCGGGCCCTTCTCGGGCCAGGATGTGAGCCGCAATGGGGCTCTAGATCTGAACTCGGGAGCCGCATCCCACTTTTTGCCGCGTAGTTCAGTGATATAAAACCACTGCTGCTGCCACTCCTTGACGGAGTCATTGAAGGCACCCGTCGGCCATATAACCTTGGGCATCTTGCTCACCATGGTGCCGCCGCATTTGGCGTGCTCGCCACTCACCACCTTGGGCTTCACATTGAAAATCTTCAGCCATAGGCCGAAGTGAGGCAAAATTTGGAGAAAAGCCTCACACACGACGATGAACGTTGAGATGTTGAGGAAAGAATTGGGAGACATATCATGAAAATCAATCCCGTAATAATACATGATACCGCGAACGAATGGGTGAAGGGGAAATTCGAGCCCGTGGACGAAATAAGGAAGAAACACGACCCTCTCGTGGGGCTCCGGAGTAGGGACGATCTGTCCCGCCGACGGAAGACGATGGCTGATCTTTTTGGCCAAGTACCCGGCCTCGTGGAGCCTCTTGATATCCTTCTCCTGGACAGTGGAGGCCATCCACTTGCCTCCCGCTCCAGATCCGGACAACTTCGGAGAACCTTTCTTCGGTGGAGAAGAGGAGTGCTTGGGTGCTAGGGCTTGAGCAAAGGGAAAAGGCGTGGGTAAAAAGGAAGAGACCTTATCTCTTTATAGGGGCGATAAAGGCTTTTACGCCTCCCCACGTGCCTGATAGAACTCGCTCGTTCTCCACTCGCTGCAATTAGCGGTGCGTTTGGATTGCCCGTGCCGGTATTAATGAAAATCCCATAATAAGGGGACACGATCTCTGCGTCAGCGAGACGTGCCAAGGAAACTGCCTCGCAGTATGCGCTATGGCTGGTTATGGAAAAACGTGGTATGAGAAGATCATCTTGCGGATCTGGACACGGCCTAAGTGTCCGATAATTACTTTGGAGTATTCAGAGATCGAACCCGCCTTGCAATGCCGAAGACAAAACTGCGCGCCGGACTCATCGTCATTGAAGCCTGGTTCAGGGGCTACTAAGGGAGTCCTGGATTAGGGGGTATCCGGACAGCCAGACTATATATTGTGTCCGGACTATTGGAGCGTGAAGATACAAGACTCAAGACTCTGTCTCATGTCCGGATGGGACTCTCCTTTGCGTGGAAGACAAGCTTGGCGATCCGGATATTGTATTTCCTTCCTTGTAATCGACTCCATGTAAACCCTAGCCCCCTCCGGTGTCTATATAAACCGGAGGGTTTAGTCCTTAGAGGGACGATCACAATCATAATCATCATAGGCTAGCTTCTAGGTTTTAGCCTCTACGATCTCGTGGTAGATCAACTCTTGTAACACTCATATCATCAATATCAATCAAGCAGGAAGTAGGGTTTTACCTCCATCGAGAGGGCCCGAACCTGGGTAAACATTGTGTCCCTTACCTCCTGTTACCATTAGTCTAAGATGCACAGATCGGGACCCCCTACCCGAGATCCGCCGGTTTTGACACCGACAATCGCCACCACCGGGAACAAGTCCATGGACAACCAAAGACCTAACTAAGCACTAGACTACTAAACACACATGGAAACAAAGTCATGTGTTTCCCCTCCCTCCCATTATCCCTCGAGCAGCCAGTGGGGGTGAGGAAACCCGAATGATGTAGTTTGAGGACCATGTTACTTATCTGTGGCGGCTAGGTCACGACCTGGGAGGGAAAACGATTCGTAGCCCGATAGGTTCCAATGTATTCATAATCGATAGTCATGTGTAGCGAGCGTTCGCACGCGGATGTGGTATTGAACTTTCCCCTCCTCTAGCCACACCTAGTGGCTTCTTTATCAAAAGATGGCAAGGGAGACCCACATAGTATGCATATAAGCATTACTCCTATAAAGGATGCTAGAGTACCTGCTTCCTAGGAGCCTCCACGGGCGAGGAGGGCCTCCTTACCATCCATTTCGCGCTGGTGGGCCAGAGCCACCTCCCCGGTGATGGTGTCCTGGACTAGGGCGTACTTACCACGTTGTCTCCCGATCAGCTAGATCGGGCCGAAGACCCCCATGGCGGTTTACTCATGGGTCACTTCGGGCAGCCCATGCCGCATACAAGGGAGATCCCACAAGACTTGGCGCACAAGACAAGGACTCTCCTAAAACCTAGGCCTCTGATCTGTTATATAAACTGAGGCCAGACTAGTCAATAGACAACATTTAATATTCATTAGAACAATCTCGTGGTAGATACATGTACTTTGTACTGCACCCATATGAATACACTCAAAAGCAGGATGTAGGGATTATCTCCTCGAGAGAGCCCGAACCTGGGTAAAATCATGTGTCCATGTTACCATCGCTCCAAGACGCCTAGCTTAGGACCTCTACTACGAGATATGTCGGATTTCACACCGACATTGGTGCTTTCATTGAGAGCCAGCCGGATGATCGCCGCGGATCGGTGGGATGATCAAGTGATATTTTCTAGTTAGATCCGTTCCATGCAAATTATCCTTTTTGCAGATTATCGCTACCACTATGTACTAGCTTATTCGCAGAAAATTTGAGTCTCGCTGTAGACCGGAATTCGAGGGAATATTTTAATGGTGTACCGGACATGTGGGAGTTTTCGAGACTACGGCTGCTCCATGATCCTGCAGTCGTATACAATACGGCAGCAAATCCGGTCTCCAGCGATCGTGCGTAGCCAGGACGGTCCTCCAGGCATTCAGGAAGTTTTGTCTCCCTCTTTAAATCAAGTGTTGAGGCGTGAGCCATTACTTTCCATTAAATATGCTTAAAGCATGCAGCCCCGTACTAACCATAAACCGGTAGGCGGACAATGTGACTAGTTTTGTATTGCTTGACACCACGGAAACTTTTCTCACGGCGCAATCGTCATCAAACGGCCGACGTCGTCGTCCTGTGGATTCCTATCCATGTCAAAATTGATCCTCGTGGTTTGATCGGATCTCGACTGACGGCACAAGTCATATATATACCTTTTTCTCTGTCAATTATTACTCTTGTCTAGCATAATTTTGTTAGCAGATAGGTCAAAAGAAAGGTCATGCAATGTTCCGTACACGGTCGCAGACGATCTGCAAAATTCAGCAGTCGATCGGGGACCTTGGTAAAATCCATCAAGGGCGCGCCTGCGAAGCAGCAACAAACTCAAAGCACGTCCGGTGATCGGTCCTCAGACTGTCTACGCGGCCGCAACCACGGCGGCCCCATCCAAAAATAAAGTCACGTGAGAAGATGATCCCCACGCAAGTCCCATAACCGAGCTAGCAAAGTAAAAGCGTAAGCATGAATATGCTAGCACAGGAAGTACTACTTGTGCTAAATTGGGCACACTTACCATCTTGGATTACTAATTCAACATTCCTTTTTTCTGGTCGTTATTGTGACCACGTGATGGTCCAGCGGCTTGAGGGCTTCTCAGCGGCGCATGCGCAACAGTACATGCATAATGCGGCGGCAGCAGGCCCCAAACGACCATGTGGAGAGAAGTATCTCCAAGCACACATTAGCACACTCAGTACCGATCTACTGCGGTCGTCCCCGCCGAACAGGTTTTATTTTTCCTGAATTCTTCGTTTAGCACGTAAAATCATTATATATAGAATAATTTCTATTGGTTTGTACTGCACTATTTTTGCAGATATATTCTACCAATGCTGTACATTATGTCTGCGTAATATGGCCAGCTTCTCGTCGGTCAACTCCTTGACCGCTACCCAGCAGATATTAAAAATCAATTGTGACTGTGTCATGTCGTCATCTCAGCCAGCCGACCTACATGTTGGAAACTCGACAACCCGACCTCGGCGCCCAGGACATATTTATTTAATTATTTACTTTGCTTAAGTTAATTAAGTAGAAAATCTTTTTTGAAAAGGTACTCCCTTCGTCCTAAAATAAGTGTCTTGACCTTAGTATAACTTTGTACTATAGTTAGTATAAAGTTGAGACATTTATTTTGGGACGGAGGAAGTATATTATTATTATCATTACTTGTTATTACTTTTGTCTGACACTATTTTATGTGCACAGGTGAACCAACTTCGGCTGGTCTGCATCGCCATCTCGGCGAACTGACGCCGTCGTCCCTCCAACAGGCTATATTCCTTAAATTATTTATTTTACATAGATAAATTATACAAAGGGATTTTTTATTTTCCATCTTGTGCTGCTTTATGTATGCATGAAAATTAACTATGGTCATGCTGTGCCGCCACCTCGGCAAGCCAACGTCGTCGTCCTAATGGCATATATTAGCTTGCGGGATCACCTTGTTGGTCAAATTGCCATACCGACATGTTTGGTTGCCTCGGGGACATCGGCATCACCGAGAGAGCTCTACCTCGTCGAGTCTTCGGCGCACAGGCCAAATTCCTTTAATTATTTACTTCACTTATGACAATTAAGTAGAAGATTTTTTTTGGCTAAAACTATTTTATTTGTGTAGGTAGTCGACTTCGGCTGCGTCACGCAGTCACCTCGGCGTGCCGACGTTGCCGTCTCGCCTCCGTCTACCAAGTTGTATTGTCACCCTGCCGACCTACTTTCTCTCCTCGGCTGGACCAGGGGCTTCACCTCGCCACAACATCCAGCCGTGTCGCCACTTTGGAGTGCTGAGCTCCCCGCTTGGCCACCTTGGGACCAGCCTGGGGGCTGGAACCTTGTCCCGCATGAAGCTTGGACCGCGTCATCAATACCGAACACATTAACCAGCTAAGTCGCTTCCATACTCAAAGTTTTAAATTTTTAATTTGTGTTCGGTTCGACCTTGC
The DNA here is from genome assembly GCF_018294505.1 of Triticum aestivum. Taxonomy (NCBI): domain Eukaryota; kingdom Viridiplantae; phylum Streptophyta; class Magnoliopsida; order Poales; family Poaceae; genus Triticum; species Triticum aestivum. The sequence continues at coordinate 363,544,480 of NC_057807.1, forward strand.
TCACATACGTTGCTTGTTAAAAAAACTCCCTTTACCCATGTTAACCGGGGGCTCTTAAAATTCATATGAGCCGTTTTATAGTAAATGTCTTCTCTTCTTGGTCATTGCAAAGTCTTTTTCTACCACTCCTTTTTCGACTCGAGTGTATGGTCAATAGCCGGCTAGCCTGGCTTCTCTCTAAAGCCGCTCGAGTTTAGTTCGCTAAACTGGCCTCGGAGAAGCACTCCGCCTTCAGGATATGGAGGTTGAAGCCGATGCTGATCTACTTGCAATTTAGAGATCGGATGTGTCATGTTAAAGCATGACAGAAGCACAAGAAACTTTAAGACCAATTTTGGATTAGCACCAAAAACTTGATTTAGTTCGGACATCAAGTTTTTACTGAAATTTTGGTTTTCCAAGCTTATGGCACTTTTAACCTATTTGTGTGTTTCTAGCATAAGTCTTGTAGTGCAACGCCGGACATTTTTAAAGCTTCGGCAATATCAAGCGCGAAGCTGCGACTAGAGCCAAACCCGCCAAAATGTTCTCGGATATTGATTTATATGCATCGGTTTCGAATTGTGTCTTTGGTAAATAGTTGGGCTTCCCAACTCCTGTGCTTGCCTCCTATGTTCCATTTTGTTCGGCTAGATGCGCAAAGGGAGGACCACTGTGATTGTGCTTCCAACTTGCATGGTTAAGCGCCTCAGTGGAGAAAGCCAAAAACTGTCTGTCACAATAAACGTAAACTGGTCAGTGATCCGATGACTGTGTTAAGATCAATGGATGTCACCTCGTGTTAAACGATGGGCCATTCATAACATTGTCTGAAGTGTTAACGGCTTGACCTCGGCTGACACCACACACTAAACCAGGGGCTAGTAACTGGCCTCCCAACTTTAAACTCCTATGACTAAGTGAAAGTTATAAAGCCCGCATATCTGATTGCCTTGTTTTTGCTAACACAACCACCTCCGGGCACCGAGACGTCGGCTAAGGGTTGTCATGTTAGTACGGAAACACCCTGCGTAGCATCTACAAAGGGGTAGAAGCCGACGGTGCGCCACTTTCAGATTATAAATGGTCGCAATGAAGTCAAAATAAAAATATATATCATCAGCATTCGTATTCAATATACGAACGCCGCCTTCCATAATTATTGTTATAAAGCCATAAACATGTATCAATTTGACTTAAGATTTTGGCCAAGCTGGGTTGCCTGGCTTCTGTGCTTACCCTACGATCCCGATTGTTCGGCTAGGCAGTAAAGGGAGCACCTCTGTGATTGCTACTATCGGGTCATCCGAGTTAGTACCTCAAACTGGGTGAAGCCGAAAGCTAGCGATCTTAAAAGATATAATTGGTCGGCAATGACGGAAGTGAAAATTTAGGTTCAGGAAAGACCACATAGTTCGGGAACTTTCCCCAAACTAAATCTTCATTATTTTTCTCCCACATTGATCGGAGGTGAGGTTTCATGATCATGTTCGGCATGACAACCCAAAGAAAGGAACCGATAGCGGGACTATTTTCTTTGGAAGATGTTTCTTACATTAAATAGTAATATAACATTCTCTCCGCATACCTTTGTTTATAAAACCGTATGGCCGGATTGCCTTATTTGTCGTAAATCTTTGCCTTCATAAAGGTTTTATAAAGTGGGACAAACACTCCCCGGCTATTGGCCGAGGAGGTTGAAGCCGATGGTCGGCCAACAAAGTTTTGTACAGTGCGGATCCGAGCATTAGTGATGTAGAGTACTTGGATAAATAGAATCATTTGTGATTTTACTCCGGATATCGATCCTTAATTCGGCTACTCGTGCCCACATTAAGGCTCGGGGGTTACTGGGTTTCGGGCTTATCATTTACTAATATTAAAGGGGCACATCGATCCCCTGATCTGATGTTGCCACCCGACCAGTGTCTCGGGGGCTACTGCATTGCCTATTCAATATAGAAAATTCAAATTGCTAAGTGTTCGGCTTGACCGAACTATGGGCAAACGCATCTTCGGATAACAATAGGAACTGTCTAGGACCTATCCAGCATCAAGCTAATATATTACGACGACTTCTCGAGACCCTCTCTAAGGGGCCCGTCCACCAATCACTATCTCCTCTAGTGTGCATCTTGGATTTTAGGCCAACACACACCTTGAGGGCTACTGGCTATACATCCCGTCAGCAAATAAATCACACCAATCAGAAATAAAATCCGCAAACAATCAGCTCACGGCCGAGGTGGTGCATTACCTTGGAAGCAGTCCAACATATAGCTCGGATGCAAGTAGCTAGCTCCATAGAGGGCATTTCCGACATTAAGCTTGGTTGAACTTCTTCGTCTTTTTTGAGCCAAGGTGATCTATGACACCTCGGATATAGTCCGGTATTGGAGCTCGGATACTCTCCGGCGTTGGATCATGGCTGCAAAAAGACACCTCGAATGTAGTCCGGCGTTTGGAGCTTGGATAGAGTCCGACGTTGGAGCTCGAACACGAGAGGACACCACCGCACGAGAAACACTTCAAACCCGAGGTGTGGCATAAAAATAACAAGGCATTGATAAAGGCCGATAACATAAAGGGGCTCCTCGCATACCCAACGTGTAAACTCTTCGGATTCACTTCGGCGATCCTCAAGATTGAAGATGAGAAGATTTGTTGAACCAGTTTTCAAGACCGAAGACCGAAGATGAAGAACAGTTTGGAAGAATCGAGGAGCATCCCCAACTTGAAGACCAGTTCAGGGGGCTACTGACGGTGTCCTGGACTAGGGGGTACTCACCACGTCATCTCCCGACCAGCTGGATCGGGCCGAGGACCCCCATGGCGGTTTACTCATGGGCCACTTCGGGCAGCCCATGCCGCATATAAGGGAGATCCCACAAGACTTGGCGCACAAGACAATGACTCTCCTAAACCCTATGCATCTGGTGTGTTATATAAACCGAGCTAGGCTAGTCAATAGACAACATCTAATATTCATTAGAACAATCTCGTGGTAGATACATGTACTCTGTACTGCACCCATATGAATACAATCAAAAGCAGGATGTAGGGTATTATCTCCTCGAGAGAGCCCGAACCTGGGTAAAATCCTGTGTCCATGTTACCATCGCTCCAAGACGCCTAGCTTAAGACCCCTACTACGAGATATGCCGGATTTCACATCGACACCCGGGCTCTCCGCGTCGTCCATCTAACAACATGACACACACCTAGGCGGCTTACCTCCGAGGTACATGACAGGTGGACCACGAGCGCGGACGGGGCCACTGTCATGCCGTGGTTTCGATCGGGCGTGTGGGTGATGTCACACGTGATGTGGAGGGTGGACCTGCCTACGGGCTAGTTTTCTCATGACAGGTGGGCGTGCGTTGCGCCTGCCTGCCACGTCTCGCACATGGGGCCTGCCAGCCAGGATTGTTCGTGCCATCCAGGTATGCGCGACCGACACGTGGGGTGTGACGCGTGGGTGCATCGACGATGTACTTTAAGATCCAGTTTGGATAGCAGAAATGTCCTTGCATTTTCCCCATGGAATGACCTTGAGTTATCGAACACACGAGAAGATGTGCACTATAACAAAGGCTCTGACAAGTCTTTGTTGACGAATTAAATTTCAATTTTTCAACCGAAGCTTGAACAACCTTAGGGGTGGTATGAGGTCTTGCTCTTAGAACCATATATATTTGTCCTTGGGATCATCATGATATTAATTTGTGCTCTGGAAGACACCAGTTTAGATGTGCTTGCGATGCGATGTGGGGAATGTGTCCAAGCGCAGACCCTTACTGTCTTGCGGGGTTACCTCAATTATTAAGAATAAAGATTTAGACAAAAAACATTGAGCGTTTGGTGGCCCACAATTATAGGGGATCGCGTCAGTCTTCGAAGGAAGTGTTTCAACCCAAATTTACTGAATCGACACAAGGGGAGCCAAAGAATATTTATAAGCTTTAGGAGTTGAGTTGCCAGTTCAATCACACCTGGAAAGATGAATTGCTTGAGGAAATTTATCAGTAGCGGGGTAATATGGTAGTAGTAGTGATAGAGTAGCAGTAGTAGAACCAGTAAAACATTTGCAGGGTAGTACCAAAGCGAGATAGTAGTAAATGTAACAGAAACAATAGCAATAAAGCATACGCATGGAGTAAGTGATGAGGTTGTTCGGATGAGATTCAATGTGCAATGGTCATAACATAGAGCGATAACAAAGTAGCTCCAATTCATCAATCATATGTAGGCATGCAATCCATAAATAGTCATACATGCTTGCGACAAGAAGTTGCAAAATATCTTTTGTCCTACCCTCCCATGGCAGCGTAGTCCTAACAAAAACTAAGGGTAAATTAAGGCACACCTTTTAATAGAGAACTGGGTCAAAGCATTAACACATAGTGAATACATGTAACCCTCAAGTTAAAGTCATCCATGTCGATATCCAAATTATTGACACCTTGTGGCCTGGGGTTCAAACCTGTAGACTATGATAATTGCAATGCACACATTGATTGAGTGTATGCTGCAACATATATGGAGTACAAGAACCTGCCAAGATCTCAACCATATCCTCAATACAAGGAAGGGATCAGTGATACAATGTGCTAGGAAAGAATATGGACAAATCATAACATGCCTAATGTACATACAATAATACATATATTCAACACCCCCATGATATGTCCATTTTGCATAATGTTTTCCTACTGTTATTTACAATGTTTTTATGCATAATAATGCTTATGGAGTAATTCTAATGCCTTTTCTCTTATACTAATATGAAAGGTTTACACAAAGAGGGAGAATGTCAACAGCTGGAATTCTGGACCTAAAAAGCTATGTTAGAGTTACCTATCTGCACATCTCAAAATGAGCTGATTTTTTTGGAGAATTGTTTTGGAACATATAAAAAATACTAGAGAAAATAACTACCGGATGGGGCCACCTAGTGAGCACAAGACACCAGGGCGCGCCAGGCCCCCCAGGCCCCCCAGGCGCGCCTCGTGGGTTGTGCTCAGCCCATCCCACCTCCGGTGCCCATCTTCTGGTATATAGGTCATTTTGACCTAGAAAAATAAATAACAGGAGGACTTTCGGGATGAAGCGCCGCTGTCTCGAGGCAAAAAAATAAGAGGAGGAGCTGAGAACCCTGTAGCTGATAACTTGTCTAGGTTAGAAAATATTCTTGATGACCCACTACCTATTGATGATAGTTTTCATGATGAACAACTAGCTGCAATAAAACACTCCTTGGTATGCTGACTATGCTAATTATATTGTTGCTAAATACATACCACCTAGTTTCACATATCAACAAAAGGAAAAATTCTTCTATGATTTAAGACATTACTTTTGGGATGATCCACATCTTTATAAAGAAGCAGTAGATGGTATTATTAGACGTTGTGTACCTGAGCATGAACAGGAACAAATACTACAGAAATGTGACTCCAAAGCTTATGCAGGGCATCATGCGGAAGGTTTGTCGCTCTGGAGATATCAGATAATGCCGAAGGTACTAACCTGAAGGTGGTCAATGGGCAAAGAATTAAGCACTATATTAGGTACGCCTATTAATATTGTAAGCAATATTATTCAAACCATGACCAGAGGAACACATACAAGAAACCTTCTAGAACACTCCAGAACCCTCAAAAAGAGGAGGTACGTGATACGGTAAGTAAACAGACTTCGAAAAATCTGCAAAAATATTTTCTGTCAGTTTTGGAATATTACAAAAATTAGGAAAATAAGAAACAACCAGGAAGGCAACCGAGGAGGGCACAAGACACCAGGGCACGCCTGCCTTATGTGGCATGCCCAGGTGGATTGTGCCCACCTTGGGAACCTTCCTGACTCCGTTTTCCCCTTGTTTGCTTGTTTCCCAAGATAAAAAAAATCTTTATATACCCCCCAAACGTATTGACCACCGTATCATAGAGAAATCCTCTGTTCTTCTTTCTTGCTATTTTCTGACAGATCTGAAACTATCTCTTCTCAATACTCGGAGGGTGAGAGCTATGTTGCTGATTATATTGCAAACTCCAAAGTTTATGGAGATGTGGAACATTATGGTTGGACCATGGAAGAAGAAGAAGACTATGATCCACAGGGGAAGGAGGAGACAAGCTTAGATGAAGAGGAAGTTCCACTACCCCAACCTGGGACATGCACGTGGAATTCAAGAAGTCAAGTCTCCCTAATAAAACAAAGAAACCAAAGATCTAGTTTATCATGTTTCGTCTTCTGCAGGAGAACAAGCAGGAGTTATGGAAAAAGGTATTGATGCTGGAGCAGGAGATTGATAACTTGAGGGAGGAAAATTCCACCCTCAAGCATAAGCTAGGGAGGAAGGATAAGCTCGCTACTACTACTACTACACCACCATCCTCGTCATCTCCCCCACCAAAGGAGACTTGAGTAACGTGTATGGGCACTCCCCTTGGCTTGTGCCAAGCTTGGGGGAGGTGCCTCGGTATCGTATCACCACCACCTTCTTTACCTTTATCTATTTTAGTCCGATCTTTAGTTATCTTTTGAATTAGTTGAATACAAGTTTAGTTCAATCTATCTTCGAGTGTTTTGTTGGTGATCTATCTATCTATCTAATCATGTGTGAGATATACAATAAAGTTTAGTTCGATTTTTGCTTTCTTTACTTTTATGTTTATATAAAAATAAAAAGGAATAACGAAAAATATCATGTGCTAATCTTATGCTAAGTGATGACATCACATCAGGAAAACTACAAGTGGTAAAATTTGTTGAAAGTTGACAAACATAGCATCAATGATGCAATTCATGAAAGAATAAATAAGGGAAGAGAAGATTCATATGCAAGTACACTATCTTGGACATCTTTTATGATTGTGAGACCCCATCAAAATATTATATGCCAAAAATGTTGACATTGGACAAGGAAGACAACGTAATGATTTATGTTTGTTCATATTCACATAGACGTTATATTTTCATAGATCCTTTAACATGTGGTGCTTGCTCAATATCTTTGATATCCAAAAATTCCGCACTAAGTAGAGATACTACTTGTGCATCCAAAAACCCTCAAACCCAAAATCTTCTTTTGAGAGTCCACCATACCTACCTATGGATTGAGTAAGATCCTTCAAGTAAGTTGTCATTGGTGCAATAAGGCAATAAAAATTGCTTCTAAATGTGTTGGATCATTTAGTGTAAGATAAAATTGAGCGTTGTACGAAGTTGTGATGGAAAAATAATAAAAGCGACAGACTGCATAATAAAGGTTGCTATCATAAGGGGCAATATAACGTGACGTTCTTTTGCACTAAGAGATTGAGCATACAAACCAAAAAGCGCATGACAACCCTTGCTTCTCTCTGTGAAGGGCCTATCTTTTACTTTTATGTATTTACTTTTATGCAAGAGTAAAAGTATTCTTCCCTATTCCTTTTATTTTCTCTTTTTGCAAGCATCATGTGGTGAGTAAAGATCGAGGCATATATATCTAGTTGGATATGAGTGAGCATGAATTATTACTATTGACATCACCCTTGAGGTGAATACTTTGGGAGGTGAAACTATAAGCCCCCATCTTTCTATGTGTCCAGTTGAAACTTTTTTCTCATGTGTATGAGGTGAATGTTAGCAATCATAGAAGATTATATGATGGCTGAGTATGTGGACTTGCAAAAAAGCTCCGATACAAGACCCTTCTTGAAAAGATGATGAATTGTAGTTGCAAAGTTGACTTAGAACATAGTTTGTTGGTTTCCAATAGAGTTTATGCTTCTACTTCGATGTTGTGATGAATTGTTACTTGTTCATGAGAAGTTATATGATAAAGTTATGTGATAAAGTTCTATGATAAAGTTTGTTGTTGTTATAATAATAAGCATGATGCTTCGATGTCCGTATTTCGTTTTTATTGACACCTCTCTCTCTAAGCATGTGGGGATATTTTCCGATATCTGTTTTTTGCTTGAGGACAAGTGAGGTCTAAGCTTGGCAGAGTTGATACATCCATTTTGCATCATGCTTTCATACTGTTATTTACAATGTTTTATGCATAATAAATCTTTATGGAGTAATTCTAATGCCTTTTCTCTCATAAACTGCAAGGTTTACACAAAGAGGGAGAATGCCGGCAGCTGGAACTTTGGACCTAAAAAAGCTACGTCAGAGTTACTATTCTGAACATCTCCAAATGAGCTGAAATTTTACGGAGAATTATTTTGGAATATATAAAAATACTGGAGAAAATAACTACCGAAGGAGGACTTTCGGGATGGAGTGCCGCCGTCTTGAGGCGAAACTTGGGCAGGAGCACTTTTGCCCTCCAGCAGAGCGATCCCGCCAGGGAAACTTCCCTCCTGGAGGGGGAAATCAAAGCCATCGTCATCACCAACAACCCTCTCCACTTTCGGAGGCCAATCTCCATCAACATCTTCAACAACACCATCTCCTCTCAAACCCTACCTCATCTCTTGTGTTCAATCTTTGTATCGAAACCTCAGATTGGTAGCTGTGGGTGACTAGTAGTGTTGATTACATCTTGTAGTTGATTACTATACGATTTATTTGGTGGAAGATTATATTTTCAGATCCATTATGCTATTTAATATCCCTCTGATCTTGATCATGATTATCATTTCTGAGTAGTTACTTTTGTTCTTGAGGTCACGAGAGAAGTCATGTTGCAAGTAATCATGTGAACATGATATGTGTTCGATGTTTTGATGATATCTATGTTGTGATTCCCTTAGTGGTGTCATGTGAACGCCGACTACATGGCACTTCACCATATTTGGGCCTAAGGGAATGGATTATGGAGTAGTTATTAGATGATGAGTTGCTAGAGTGACAGAAGCTTAAACCCTAGTTTATGTGCTACTTCATAAGGGACCAATTTGGATCCAAAAGTTTAATGCTATGTTTAGATTTTATCTTAATACTTTTCTCATAGTTGGAGATGCTTGCGAGGGGGTTAATCATAAGTAGGAGGTTTGTTCAAGTAAGAACAGCACCTAAGCACCTGTCCATCCACATATCAAATTATCAAAGTAGTGAACACGAATCAAACCAACATGATGAAAGTGACTAGATGAAATTCCCGTGTACCCTCAAGAACTCTTTGCTTATTATAAGAGATCATTTTGGCCTGTCCTTTTCCAAAAAAGTTTGGGCTAGCTTGTGGCACTTTATTTATTGTTACAGTTACTTGCTTGTTACAAATTATCTTGCTATCAAACTACCTGTTATAGACTATTTCAGTGCTTGCATAAAATACCTTGTCAAAACCACTTGTCATTTCCTTCTGCTCCTTGTTGGGTTTGACACTCTTACTTATAGAAAGTGATGGGAATCATTGCATGGAAAACAAAAAAATTCTATGCACATGCAATGATCTATCCATGGAGATGCATAGCAACGAGGGGGAGAGTATGTCTATGTATCCTCATAGACCGTAAGCGGAAGCGTTTGACAACGCAGTTGATGTAGTCAAATTTCTTCGTGATCCAACCAATGAAGTACCAAACACATGGCACCTCCGCGTTCTGCACACCTTCAGCCCAGGGACGCCCTCTGCCTTCTTGTTCCAGCAAGACGATGAGGTAGTAGATGAGTTCCGACAGCACGACGGCGTGGTGATGGTGATGGTGATGTGATCTCCGCAGGGCTTCACCTAAGCACTACGAAAATATGACCGAGGGAGTAAACGGTGGACGGGGGCACCGCACACGGCTAAGACAATGTTGTCTGTCCTTGTGTGGCGCCCCTCCCCATATATTGTAGGATCGAAAGTATGTCTAGAGGGGGGGGGGGGTTGATTAGACTACTTGACCAAATAAAAATCTAGCCTTTTCCCAATTTTAGTTCTTGGCAGATTTTAGCAACTTAGCACAAGTCCAGCAATCAACCTACACATGCAATTCTAAGAGTATAGCAGCGGAATGTAAAGCAATTGCATATGAAGGTAAAGGGAGGAGTTTGAGGAGGCAAACACAATGTTGACACAGAGATTTTTTATCCGTGGTTCCGATAGGTGGTGCTATCGTACATCCACGTTGATGGAGACTTCAACCCACAAAGGGTAATGGTTGTGCAAGTCCACGGAGGGCTCCACCCACGAAGGGCCCACGAAGGACTTGCCTCACTAGGGGTAGATCTTCACGAAGTAGGCGATCTCCTTGCCCGTACAAACTCCTTGGTTCAACTCCACAATCTTGTCGGAGGCTCCCAAGTGACACCTAGCCAATCTAGGAGACACCACTCTCCAAGAAGTAATAAATGGTGTGTTGATGATGAACTCCTTTCTCTTGTGCTTCAAATGATAGTCTCCCCAACACTCAACTCTCTCTCACAGGATTTGGATTTGGTGGAAAGAAGATTTGAGTGGAAAGCAACTTGGGAAAGGCAAGAGATCAAGATTTATGTGATAGGAATGGAAGATCTTGACCTCAACACAAGTGTAGGTGGTTCTCTCTCAGAAAATGTATGCTAGAAGTGTAGGTACGTTTTGATGGCTCTCTCCACGAATGAAGAGTGGGTGGAGGGGTATATATAGCTTCCACACAAAATCTAACTGTTACACACAACTTACCAAACTCGGTGGGACCGAATTGTGAAACTCGGTCGGACTGATTTAGGAAATAATGTGACCGGTAGGATTTTTGATGGGACCGACATGTAATCTCGGTGGACTTATATGGTTAGGGTTAGGGCATAACGTAATCTCGGTGAGACCGATTCGCTCATCTCGGTAAGACCGAAAGGTTATGAAAAAGAAACAGTGAATTTGCATTGCAATCTCGGTGGGACCGATCGCTAATCTTGGTTTGACTGAAACGTTACAAAGGGAAACAGAGAGATTTCAACCCCATCTCGGTGAGACCGAGATCCCTATCAGTGAGACCGAAAAGACTAGGGTTTGTGTCTATGGTTATGACATCTGAACTCGGTGGCGCCGGATAGATGGTTTCGGTGGGGCCGAGTTTGGCTTTTGGTTTAGGTCATATGTGGATGTGAGAAAGTAGTTGAGGGCTTTGGAGCATATCACTAAGCATTTTGAGCAAGAAACTCATTAAGCAACACCTCATCCCTCCTTGATAGTATTGGCTTTTCCTATAGACTCAATGTGATCTTGGATCACTAAAATAGAAAATGTAGAGTCTTGTGCTTTGAGCTTGAGCCAATACTTTTGTCCTTAGCATTTTGAGGGATCCACTTTTCTCATCCATGCCATGCCAATCATTGAGCTTTCCTGAAATATTTATCTTGAAATAGCATTTGCTCAATGAGCAATATGTTGTTAGGAATTACCAAAACCACCCAGGGATAGTTGCACTTTCAATCTCCCCCTTGTTGGTAATTGATGACAACATATAGATCAAAACTTCGACAAATGATAATAGGATTAAAAAAACATCGTCACTTTGAGAAGTATGTGATAAGTAAGAGCTCCCACTAAATTTGTGCACTATTTGAAAATTTTCTTTGGACTGCAAATGCACAATGAGTTAGGATCATGGGTCACTCTTCCATGTCACATACATCTTGGTGGAGCGCTCAAAATGATAATAATTAATCACATGCACTCATCACCAAGCAAAGTGAATGATCTTATAAGGATATGAAAGATAATGTCATCCAACAAGTATTAAGGTAGCATATGATCAAACACATGATCATCCAAGTATCTCACAAAAAACATAATGTATCAAGCAAAGCACACACAAAGAAGTTCAACCACCAAAAGCAAGAGAGATAAAAAGCAACACTCTCTCTCGAAGCCTATGATCTATAAATTTTCTCCCCCTTTGGCAACATGTTACCAAAAAGTTCAAAAATGCATAGTAGTAATCGACTCTCAGGCTTGGTCTTCATGTGGTGGTGTAGAGATGACTCCAAGGACAAAAGCATGAGTTGATGTAGCTGGAGCTGGTGGAGTAGGATCTAGAGCTGGGGGCACTGAGGCTGTAGTAGCTGGTGTAGATGATGTAGCTCTTGTATCTGGAACAGGCACTGCTGCAGATCTCTGACCTCTGGGCACTCTGGCAAATGCATCTGTGGTAGACTTGCCCTTCTTCTCCTCCACTTCCTCCTGAAGTTGCTCAAATGAAGTTTGTATTTCTGTGACCTTCACATCAAGTGCATAAAACTTCTGCTCTATGATTCTCTCCAAGCTCTCCTGGTTTTGAGTCAGGGTGGCCAAGCCCTTCTCAATCCTTAAGGTGGAGGCAATCAAGTAGCCAAGTTGGTCTTGCTTGCTCTTCAGAAACACTTGAGATGCCTCTTCTGCAGTTGGCATCTTAGCAGCTTTCTCTGCCCTTGCTTTCCCTCTCTTTTCATGTGCTTGCACAGATGATGGTTCTTCCTCATTCATCTCAACAATGTTGTCTTCAAATTCATGATATAGGGGTAGATGCTCCTTGTCCAAAAGATATGTGCCTGTGCCCATCTTTGAGTGGATGAGCTCCTGAATGTGTGGAGCATACCCACAACTCCTCTTCTGATCAGCTGCAGTCCTCTTGATTGTTTCCACAATCAGGCTCATGACTTTGAATTTCTGAGGTATATCAAACAAGTGCAGCAAGTTGATAGCATGACCTCTGATCATCTTGTGATCTCCTGACTTGGGAAGCAATGTATGCCTAAATATCCAATTTATAGTAGGCAGACCAGACAACAAGTAGTGCACATATCCAAGCTTGTGAGTTTCCAAAGCCTTTTCTGGGATCTCTTTGTACATGTGAGCCATAGAGTTGTGGTCTTTCTTCTTCTCTGCATATACATCCAAGTCACCTTCAGATTCCGAGGTTTTCTTATTCCTTGCCCTGGTGGCAGCTTTTGGCAAATTGCCGGGTGTGCTCCTGCTGCCATCATCATAACTGCTTGAGGGACGAGTGCCCTCACTCATCTGAACTTGCTCCTCAGACTTGTTCTGACTGTCACTCTGATCTGACATGATGCAAATTCTGACAGCAAACCCTGTGAATAGACATAGATGAGGTAGAGTAGATGAGCATCACAAAGCACAAAGGTTTTTGCAAAAATTGAATCAAAAACTTAGTTTTAGTTTTCCACAACAAGCATTCTGGAGCTACCAATTTGTAAACTCGATGATACCAAAGCAGCTTTTGGAACCTAAACTAGTGAACTCGATCAGACCGAGTCACATTTTGGTGGCACAGAAACTGCTAGGGTTTCACAAGAATTGATCTTGGTCGCACCAATTTGCAATTCTCGGACGGACCGAGAATCACATGTGCAATGTCCTAAGCCAAATCGGTGAGACCGATTTCTACAACTCGGTCGGTCTGAGATGAATTCGGCGGAAACCTAACCCTAAATTCTCAATCCAAAACTAATCTACGGAGTAGTTTTAGTGGATAGGAAGATTTCAAATGTGGTAAGAGTGGCAATGCAATATGCTAGGAATCGGAGTGAGGATAGCACAAAGTTTTCAAATCCATACCCTAGTTCGGTGATGGACTTGCTACGACGGCAACGGCGGAGCAGAATCCCGTTGACGGTGGCGGATACTAGCAGCGGGAGGTCACTGGCGATGAGGAGGATGATCCGGAGACCCAAGGAGGCAAGGCAGGCTGTGCGCGAGCAAAGGGGTTTTGAATTTTTTTCCAAATTTTGGCCCGGGGGTATATATAGCCTGACCCTGTCGGTGTGACCGAGTGGAACAACTCGGTGGCACCGAGATGCAAAACTGCAAGCAGTTACTGCAACTCGGTGTGACTGAAAAGTTCTAATTGGTTGCACCAAGGTTGAAAACCGAGATCAACTTAGTGATCTCGGTGTGACCGAAATGCACAAAGAGGTTGACGAATCGGGGATTCCGAGTGCTCCTCACACAGAATGGTTTGAATCTGACTTGATCAAACTTTGTGATGTAGCATGAATAGAGTTTGAGACAAGAAAAGCATAGATAGCTAGAGAAGGTTCTTAGGCATTCTTGTCCATCCACTTGGCAAAAGAAAAGAATCCAAACAACCAAAACAACAAATGGATGTCCTTGAATGAGTAAAATATGCAACTAACATGCTCACACAATAAAATGGCAAGTAAAATATGTGGCAAAGCATGCACAACCAATTCTAGCATCTATCAAGCAATTGGCGATGACTAGGTGATCTATATATGAGTATATTGACTTAGGAGTCAAATGAGAACATTTGATCATAGGTCATATGTACTCATCGTTTAAGCATAAGTGGGGTTACCACTTTTACATAAAGCATTGTTGTGTTCACACCATTGGAGTTGCTTTAGCTCAATTCTTAGAGTAAAGCTCCCCCTAGATGTGAGATCCCCCCTAAGAGGGATGAACTAACCTTGGGTTTTGTCAATGATGACTTCATGTAGGTGTTGAAGATGTGGATGCTCAATGTTGATGTAAATCATTTGGAGCAATCCATTGGAGTGAGTTGCACTTTCAATACCTACATGGGTTAGTCCCACAAGGAACAAACAAGGATATCCATAGACATAGAGTGATGCATACACAAGATGATGTCCATGAGAGCATTAGGTTACCTTGTCCCTTGTCTTACCAACAAGAGGGTTTGTGACTCCTTGAACTAGTGCAAGATATGGAAGTTGATTGCACTTGTCCTTGCCAAAATGATATGAGTGAAGTATGTTGGCAGAGTCACCCTCAAGAACTCTCTAGTTCTTGTTCTTTGGGATGCACATCATCTTGATGGGAATCCTTGGAGTTGTAGTTGTACTTGTTGAAGTAGATGTTGATGTAGTCTTGGGAACCCACTTGACCATGGCCTTAGGAGCTTCTTCAAATGCATCAATCTCCTCTTGAAGCTTGTCCTTGCCTTTTTGCTTGTGGTCTTGTGGTGGAAGATCATCTTGAGCTTGTGTCCCTTTGAAATAAGTAGGATCATACTTCTCTTGTTCAGGAACAAACTTCATCTTGGGGTATTGATCTTCTTCCCACTCAACTCCATTGGCATTGAACATTCATTCAAAACCAACACCTTGATTCTTCCGGTGCCTTCCTTGCTTGCGTACAATTTCCTCGAATTGCTTACTTCCGGCAAGGCTCTTGTAAACACCTTTCTCTATAATTCCTTTCAATAATATTTTCTTGCTCAAGTGTAACTTGGCTAAGAGAATCATTAGTGGAATCAAGAGAACTACTAGAAGCAACAATATTGGATTTAGCATGATTATTGTTACGACTAGAAGAAGAATCTTTCTTGTTCTTGTTATTAGACTTGACTTGAGGCATGTAAGTGGATAAGAGTAAACGCTTGGCAATGTAAGAAGAACTTTTCTTGCGAAGATCATCATTTATTGCCTTTAAAAACTCATGCTCTTGCTCAAGATTGAGCTTTTCAAAGCATAACTTCTCATGAGTCTTTAAAAGTTCTCGATGATCTTCTAAGATAGTTTCATGAGCTAACTTGGGAGTGTTTAGTTCTTTAGTTAGATGCTCAATCTTCTCCTTATCATTGTCATTTGTTTTATCTTGATTAGCATGATTATGTGATGTTTATTCATCACTAGAGTTGTCAACAAGTAAATCATCATCACCTAACAAGTCATCTTCATCACTATTGAAATCAACATACTCGGGGTGTGTTACCTTTGGGCCTTTAGCCATGAAGCATCTTCCAAGTCCTTCATTTGGTGAGTCAAATATGTCGTAGGAGTTGGTTGACCCAAGTGCTAGACCGGTAACACCTTCATCTTGAGTATATTCGGAGTCAGAGTGATAGCTTCTCTCAGAGTGATTGTCGGAGTCAGAGCCGGATACCCATTCACCAACATGAGCTTGATATCTTTGTTTTGTGTATCTCCTTGATGACTTATCCTTCCTTTCCGAATCCTTGCTTCTACGGGACGTTCTTTGTTCATAACGATCATCTCTACTCCTCCTTTCTCTTGATGGTGATTCTTATATTCTACTTCTTTTTGGAGAGTCTTCTCTTCTTTTGTAGGTAGCCGTACACTCATTGGAATAGTGTCTGGGTCTTCCAGAATTGTAGCAATTACGCTCACGACTAGAAGATCTTTTGTCATTGTAGGACCTTGACTTGGAGCTTCTTTCCTTGCTTCTATTCTTGTAGAACTTGTTGAAGTTCTTCACCATTAGGCTCAATTCTTCGTTGAAGGTTTGTTTCTCACTTGATGTGGGAGCTTCACATGAGGCTTTGTAAGCACCACTTGACTTGTTGTGGAGTCCTCCTTATCCTTGAGTGACATCTCATGAGCAACAATTCTTCCATTGACTTCCGTTGGCTTGAGATCTTTGTAATTGGGCATCATTTGGATCAATGTGCATACGGTATCATATTTTCCATCCAAGGCTCTTAGGATCTTCTTGATGATGAATTTGTCGGTCATCTCTTCACTTCCTAAGCCGGCGATCTCATTTGTGATGAGAGCAAGCCTAGAGTACATCTCGGCGACGCCTTCACCATCCTTCATTTTGAACTTGTCAAGTTGACTTTGAAGCACATCCAATTTGGATTCCTTGACGGAGTCGGTACCTTCGTGCATGGCAATCAAAGTATCCCAAATTTCCTTTGCATTCTCAAGACGGCTGATTTTGTTGAATTCTTCGGGGCACTATCCGTTGAAGAGGATATCACAAGCTTGAGAATTGTATTGCAACATCTTCAACTCCTCCGCGGTAGCTTCACGGTTCGGTTCCCTCCCATCAAAGAATTCACCTTGCAAGCCAATACACACAATAGCCCAAATAGCGGGGTTATGTCCAAGAATATGCATTTTCATCTTATGCTTCCAACTAGCAAAATTAGTACCATCAAAGTAAGGACCTCTACGGTGGTAGCTTCCCTCGCCAGACGCCATACTCTCCTAGGTTCTGAAACCGAGGCTATGACCACCAAAAGCTATGGAAATCAAAGCAAATGGAGACCAAAGCTCTGATACCACTTGTAGGATCGAAAGTATGTCTAGCGGGGGGGGGGGGTGATTAGACTACTTGACCAAATAAAAATCTAGCCTTTTCCTAATTTTAGTTCTTGGCAGATTTTAGCAACTTAGCACAAGTCAAGAAATCAACCTACACATGCAATTCTAAGAGTATAGCAGCGGAATGTAAAGCAATTGCATATGAAGGTAAAGGGAGGAGTTTGAGGAGGCAAACGCAATGATGACACGGAGATTTTTTATCTGTGGTTCCGATAGGTGGTACTATCGTACATCCACGTTGATGGAGACTTCAAACCATGAAGGGTAACGGTTGCGCGAGTCTAGAGAGGGCTCCACCCACGAAGGGTCCACGAAGAAGCAACCTTGTCTATCCCACCATGGCCGTCGCCCACGAAGGACTTGCCTCACAAGGGGTAGATCTTCACGAAGTAGGTGATCTCCTTGCCCGTACAAACTCCTTGGTTCAACTCCGCAATCTTGTCGAAGGCTCCCAAGTGACACCTAGCCAATCTAGGAGACACCACTCTCCAAGAAGTAACAAGTGGTGTGTTGATGATGAATTCCTTGCTCTTGTGCTTCAAATGATAGTCTCCCCAACACTCAACTCTCTCTCACAGGATTTGGATTTGGTGGAAAGAAGATTTGAGTGGAAAGCAACTTGGGGAAGGCTAGAGATCAAGATTTATGTGATAGGAATGGAAGATCTTGACCTCAACACAAGTGTAGGTGGTTCTCTCTCAGAAAATGTATGCTGGAACTGTAGGTACGTTCTGATGGCTCTCTCCATGAATGAAGAGTGGATGGAGGGGTATATATAGCCTCCACAGAAAATCTAACCATTACACACAACTTACCAAACTCGGTGGGACCAAATTGTGAAACTCGGTTGGACTGATTTAGGAAATAATGTGACTATTAGGATTTTCGATGGGACTGACATGTCATCTCGGTGGGACCAATATGGTTAGGGTTAGGGCATAACATAATCTCGGTGAGACCGATTACACAAACTCGGTGAGACCGATTTTGGTAATAGACACATAGAGGGTTGGTCAGGCAAACTTGGTGGGACCGATTCGCTCATCTCGGTTAGACCGAAAGGTTACGAAAAGGAAACTGTGAATTTGCATTGCAATCTCGGTGGGACCAATCGCTCATCTTGGTTTGACCGAAACGTTACGAAGGAAAACTGGGAGATTGCAACCCCATCTCGGTGAGACCGAGATCCCTATCGGTGAGACCGAAAAGACTAGGGTTTGTGGCTATGGCTATGACATCTGAACTCGGTGGCGCCGGATAAATGGTTTTGGTGGGGCCGAGTTTGACCTTTGGCTTAGGTCATATGTGGATGTGAGAAAATAGTTGAGGGGTTTGGAGCATATCACTAAGCATTTTGAGCAAGAAACTCATTAAGCAACACCTCATCCACTACAAAAAAAGACACATCCGTGACATTTTGGGCCGTACGAATTTTTTTGCTGTCATACTTATGACACTTCTATGACGATAATTGTGACAAAACTCGGTATCATCATAGATGTGGTGGGCTCCTACTTCTATGACAAAAAATCATGACAGAAAATGGGCTTTTCATCCTGGGCGGGCCGGAGACGCAGCTGCATGACATTCTTTGGGCCGTCCATGACGGAAAAAACCATGGTAGAAGCGAGGGCGAGGAAAATTTTGGGGAGTTCCCGGTTACGGTGGGTGGTCGGGGGCCGAGCGATGCGCGTTTCTCTCATACACGTACGTGCGTGTGTGCGAGGCGTTGGCTCTAACTGAACCTGAGCGAGTCATTGGGCTCTAACTGAACCCGAGCGATTGCACTGCAGGCTACATGTTACTGAACCCGAGCGATCGATCGATGGCTGTTAACTGAACCCGATCGAGCGATTCCTTCGCTACTGCTACTAAATGAAGCCAATCGATGCTGCCTCTTTGGATCAACAGTGAGCGTTGCGGGGGAAGGGGGGGGTTGGATGAACAGTGAGCGGTGGGGGTGAATGAACAGGACCCCATGGCGTTGCCTCTGGATGAACAGGACGACCCCGTGGATGGCTGGATGAACAGTAGACGATGGAGGGGTGCCCGTGGAGGGATGGTTGAACAGTAGCCGGTGGAGTAGCGCAAGGTGGAGGCTGGATGAACAGGAGCAGTTGGAGGCTGGAGGAGGTCGACGGTAGCCCGTGGATGCTGGAGGAGGTCGACGGTGGAGATGAACAGTATCCCGTGGAGTCCCGTTTTGCGATACGCCACACACCTCCCGATGAACAGGACCCCCTTTCGACCGTAGGGCTCCAACACAAGTCCGTTTCGTCCGTTTTGCGGTATGCCACACCCCTCCTGATCAACATGACCCCCGTTTTGACCGTAGGAGGTCCGTTTCCTCCAGTTTGCAGTACGCCAGACTCCTCCCGGTGAACAGGATCCCGTTTCGAACATGGCCGGTCGAACACAAGGCCGTTTCCTCTGTTCCGCGGTACACCAGGCCTCGTTTCCATCGCTTGTTCCATCCAAGCCCTCCCGATGAACACGACGACGCATTCCATTCCAACCCATCCGGTTGGCTCCCCATGAACACGACAACGACGCTGTTTCTCCGTTCTGACCCAGCCATGTACACGAGCCTTGGCCGTACGTATGCGCGAGTAGGCGTTCGAGACCCCGCCCGTATGTACACATACGTGGCCGTATTTTCTTTCTTGCACACTGGCCGCTGTACGTACGCGTACAAGCTACGTGCGCGCCTCTACTACGACACGTATGTGCCTCTACTACGACACGTGCGCGCCTCTACTATGACACGTGCATGCCTCTACATCCACCAGTATGTACGTACACGTTCGTGACCAGAATGACAACGCTACGTACGCTTCGACCAGGTGGGTCCCGACTGTCAGGCACTTCCTTGCGTGCGAAGATGTAGCTGGTGGGTCCCAGCAGTCAGGGGGGTGAATCGTGTTTTTTTGCCAAGACGCACTTCCTTGCGTGCGAAGGTGTAGCTGGTGGGTCCCAGCAGTCAGGGGAAACATTTTTTTCGCGAAATACGATGGCCCATCCGGTGGGTCCCTGCTATCAGGTGGAGGAATAATTATTTTGCGCATAATAAGGAGGCACTTCCTTGCGGCCGCCATGGTCCCAGCTGTCAGCCTCTCCACGCACTGTACTCTTCCTATGGAAGTCGGTCGTTGACCACATTTACCACACCACGCCAAGAGCACCACGGCGGTGGACGACGGTGAGGCCTAGGAAGGGGACGACGCGGAGCCGGGGAAGATGCAGCAGTGGATGCCCATGCGAAGAGGAGTACGAGGGTTCATTGGTTCAGCTGCGGTGTGAGGCTTCCGTCGCCGCACAATAGCAGGGGGTGTGGGTGAGTAGAGGGATGGCCTGACCAGTGGTGGGAGTAGTAGGGGGCGGTATCACAGCCGGCCATGGGATGAAGGAGCCTGCGGCACGACCGACACTTCTTTGGGTGGCTGGAGCACGAAGACCAAAGGTTGGAGAAGCACTATGGCCGTTGGATGGACATCGTATGGTCACTAGAGTATTGACTAAACTGACAAAGCCCTCCGTCCCCATCAACTTAGTAGGCCCACAAGTCAGCCTGCCACTATACTGGGTCCCAGCTAGTAGGGGGAGTATTCATTTTTTTGTGCGTAATAAGGAGGCACTTCCTTGCGTGCGAAGATATAGCTGGTGGGTCCAAGCTGTCAGCGGCGGTAACGTTTTTTTCACGAAATACAGAGGCCCTTTAAATGGGTCCCAGATGTCAGGTGGAGGAATCATTATTTTGTGTGTAGTAAGTAGGCATTTCCTTGCGTGTGGCCGTGGACCCAGCTGTCAGCCTCCCCATGTACAGTCCACTTCAGATGCATGTCGGTCGTTGACCATGTTGACTAAGGCCGCGCCGAGAGCACCAGGGTGGTGGACGACGGCGAGGCCTAGGAAGGGAATGACACGGAGGCAGGGAAGACTCGGGAGTTGTTTCCCACATGGAGGGGAGTACGACTGTACAAGGGTTTACTGGTTCGTCCGCCGTCGAAGGAGAATAACAGGAGGTGTGGGTGAGTAGAAGGATGGCTAGGCCAGTGATGGGAGTACAGTGGTGCGGTGAGGCCTGCGCGACAGCACAACCGGCTGCGGCGAGGAGGGAGCATGCAGTCCCGCTGGCGCTTGTTTGAGCGGCTGGAGCAGGAAGATCAGAGATTGAAGAAGCACGACGGCCGTTGGATGGAAATCCAACAGTCACTGCTTGTGCGTCAACCTTTTTTTAGGAAAGCCTCAAATCTGTGGAAAACAACATACAACCCATCTGCCATTATTTCTAATAATTTACAGCCCATTTGCTAATTCTTAAGGTTTTTTTGGAGCCCATATTCATTTTGTTAGCATTATAGCCCATATCGTGGCCACGGTTAAAAACTTATACGAAATTTTGCATATTTTGGTGCGGTCCGAACTATTTTTAATCCTGAAATTTTGAGTCACATTCAAAATGATTTTAAAAATAAATGTATATCAATATAAAATCCAACAAATTGTCCATGCATAAAAATAAATGCAATTTAAAATCTCAAAATGAAAAAAAGATATTTGAAACTAATTGCCGGTTTGATGTGTTTTAAAAATGTACAACCCATTTCTCATTACTGATAGGCCATTTTCTTGGCCAGCCGAATGAAGCTCTCCTCGTCTTGAAAGATTTGCAGCCCAACAGGCCTGACAAAGCGACTTACTTGGCAAATCACAAAAAAACTGGGTTGTGGCCGTGGACCCAGCTGCGGCCGTGGACCCAGCTGTCAGCCTCTCCACGTACAGTACTCTTCCGATGGAAGTCGGTCGTTGACCACATTGACCACGCCGCACCGAGAGCACCAAGGCAGTGGACGATGGCGAGGCCTAGGAAGGGGACGACGCGGAGCCGGGGAAGACGCGACAGTGGATGCCCACGCAGAGAGGAATACGAGGGTTCACTAGTTCGGCTGCGGCGTGAGGCTGCCGTCACCGCAGAATAACAGGGGGTGTGGGTGAGTAGAGGGTTGCCAAAGGCCAGCGGTGGGAGTAGTAGGGGGCGGTGAGGCCTCCGCGGCATCACAACCGGCCACGAGAGGCAGGAGCACGTGGCACGACCGGTGCTGCTTTGGGCGGCTGGAGCAAGAAGACCAGAGGTTGAAGAAGCACTATGTCCGTTGGATGGACATCGTACGGTCACTGGAGCTAGAATCGTTCATATTGACTAAATTGACAAAGCCCTCCGTCCTCGTCAACTTAGTAGGCCCACAAGTCAGCCACCCACTATGGTGGGTCCCAGCTAGCAGGGGGGTATTCTTTTTTTGTGCATAATAAGGAGGCACTTCCTTGCATGCGAAGATATAGCTGGTGGGTTCGACCTGTCAGCGGGGGGAACATTTTTTTCACGAAATACAAAAGCCCTTTCGATTAACAGTCCATGTATAGTGCGTAATAAGGAGGAACTTTCCTTGCGTGCGACCATGGACCTCGTGCGTCCTAGCCGTCAGGCTCTCCACGTATAGTCCTCTTCTGATGACTCTCGTATGTTGACCACGCCGCGCCGAGCGCACCGAGGGGGTGGACGACGGCGAGGCCCCAGACTGGAACGACCCAGAGATGGGGAAGACGCGGCAGTGGAGTCGCAGACGGAGAGGAGTGGGAAACTTGACTGGTTCGGGTGCAGGGTGGGCCTACACTCGGCAGAGAATAACAGGAGGTGCGGAGTGGAAGGATGGCCTGGCCGTCGGCAGGGTAGCGTTTCGCTGAGGAGCGCAAAACAATGCCGCTGGACACCGAAGGCTGGAGCAGGCGGTCCCGGTAGCACTGGGGGAAGAAGACGAGAGATTGAAGAAGAATGCCGGCCATTGGATGTAAATCCAACGCCTTCTTAGGCTTCGACCTACTGGCCCACATGTCAACCAGTCCATTTGTTTTTTAGTCCATTTGGTGGGTTGTGTGAAACAATGATGTAGCATCTATGCAGCCCATTTAAATCCCATTTGCATTTTTCTCGAAATCCACGGACTTGCTGGGCTGGGTGAAAATATCATGTTGGGATAGACGGAGAAATGTTATAAAAACATAAACACATGATTGCACATCTATTACTACATTGGTCAGTAAAACCTCTGCAAGCTTATGTACGCAATCACTAGGAGTTAACTTGCCAAGTTATATATAAACAATTATTATTATTATTATTTTGTAAGTACTTTCAACTTACGAAATAAAATAACATTTAAATTTGATGAGTTAATAGTACCTGGGGTATTATTATTTTTTAGGCTAGACGTGGGACAGTTGAGTTGGTTCTAGGGAAAAGTACTAGGAGAAAACTCAGTTTACATCGAAAAAGAAAGTGGGAGAAAATTCAGAGACCTGCTGGGTCCACCTGAGGAGGGGAATATGTTGGGAGGAAGGAGATTCAAAGCACGACAGCCGAGTGAACTTGTTTTTTTAACCGACAAGTGAACTAGTTACATACATAAGGAAATAGCCACTAAAAAAAGCAATCAGGTTAATGGGTTCTTAAAAGAAATATTTCGGACAAAACAAATAATTACGACACATAGGCTAATGCATGAAGCACTCAGATGATAAATGTGCTTATAAACAGATAAACTACAACATCTAGACCTTCCTGGCACGCTTGATCATGACGCTGCGGCTGTCCGCTTGATCATGACGCTGCGGCCTGTACATGTCGTAGCATACGTATGCGTCCTTGGCCGCATAGGTTATGTAAGCTAGATTCAGACGTACCTCCCACGTGTTCAGGTCCTTGGTATCGTTGTCTTTTTTCATGTTGGCGTATCAGGGGTCAATGATGGTCTCGGCAAGGTCAACCACGGAGTCCTTCTCCTGCCCGTTGCTGATGATCTTGTATTGCTTCTGGATGTCGACAAGCTTGTTGCACCAGATGGCCGAATATCCACGTTCTTCCTTCTCTCCACCATAGCGAAGGTGCAGTCGGTGCTGCTGATGAAATAGGCGAATGCTCCAGAACCTGGTGCAGCCATAGGACTGAGGCGAGGCAGAGCTTCACCGAGTCTGGATCGTTGGTGTACACCACATTCAACTTGGTGCAGCCATAGGACTTAACGGTGAAATCAAAGGGGAACTCCTTGCTGAAGTCCATATCCAGCAGGCTCACCCCTCGGATCGCCATTGGAGTCTCTTCGAGTGAACGGGTGTGTAGGCGGCAACAGAAGTTTGTTTTTCAGCTCTTGGGGAACTGGATTCAACAGTAAGCGGAGTGTGTACAGGCGACAACAGTTACTACCCCTCCCTCGTCCGCTACACGCCCGACAGAAGATGTACCCTCGGCGCATTCAAACGCCTCCATTAAGAAACCTACTCCGGCCACACGTTGGTTCACAAGCGGGTCTGTATTGGTACTGTAATAACAGGAGTTAGTGGTCACTTTACTTAAATTTAATTAGCTTTAATAGAAATTTATACTTAAAACAAGCAATGCATTGGCTCGTTCTATCAGTGCCACAGGATCAACATGCACAACAATTAGAATTATTTTTCTGAGGACGCACACGATCAGCACATTTGTCGCACTTTCACAAAGATAATACTACCAAGTTTGAACTGTTTGTTATGGTTGTTGTCCTCTACATCATCATGCCGCGTTTCCCAGCTTGCAAGATTCAGAACCAACAAATAAGATCCAAATAATAAGTACAACAAAGATGCCTACACATCTCATTGGTTCCCAACTTGCAAGATTCAAAACCAACAAATAAGATACAAATAATAAGTACCACAAAGATGCCTACACATCTCATTGATTCCCATCTTGCAAGATTCAGAACCAACAAATAAGATTCAAATAATAAGTACAACAAAGATGCCTACACATCTCATTGATTCCCAGCTTGCAAGATTCAGAACCAACTAGCCTTTTGATAAAGTGAATATCGGGATTAAATCCATCTTGGCTAGCCATGTCATACAATCGAAGAACTTGGTGAATGCTCTTGACCGTCACAACGTCTATAGTTGAGTATTCCTGTTTGCACAACACAAACAAGGATAGCATGATTTCGCTTTAATAGTGGCTTCCGTGAACTCAACCTGCAACTCCACTAGGATGAGGTCTGCCTGGAGTTCCATGATTCAATTCATGCGCCTTTTTTGCAGTTCACCTGAAATGAAGCAAAGATTGCATCATCAGCTAGCAAGAAGTACTTGCTCTCGTGAGCTAGCAGGTTCTTCTTTAGTAGTTGCACTAAAATTGAGGAACATTAAGGTTGGCTGCCCGGCTCATGTAAGGTGCAACTATAATTTTCTATCCTTTTGTGCAGTTCCACTAAAAGAAAGTGCCATTGTGGTGACAGTGACGGCTCCATCTTGCAAAGGCTAATAAAATGTTGCACGAGATTACCAGCAGAACTTGACGGAGATTTTGGAAACTCCAATCACCATTTTGTGCAGTTCCACCAAAATTGGGAGATGTTGCCCACGTGACATTTTAGTTGAACTACACAAGACACTAATTCCAAAAAAGAGTGTTTTGTGCAGTTCACCAAAAGGTCACAATAGCAACAAGGTGAAATGGATATCCCTATCTGCACAAAAAGATAGAAAGTAAACAGTTGCTGGTCAATAAGAATATACAAAACATATACAAAATGAAAAGAAGCATCTTAATTATATTCATGGCAATCACACAAGGATAGTGGAAATTTTAAAATGTTAGCAATGCTTCATGTTACCAGAAGCATTACGATCAACAATGAGATTCCTCAAATATGGGATTACTTTAATGGTGGCATTGCTTGTTTACCAGACACAGTAAATCAACAGCAGCTAAAGAGTTGGTTTAAGGGCATGTGACCGTGGGGACACCAGGACACTCAGCAGTGTAAAGGAGCAACTTACTTATCATACTGGGGAAAACAGCAGGAGTGCCATTTGTAACATAGTTTAATTGCATCTTATCACTGGAGTCATTAGATTACCAATAATACTGGTTAGACATGTCCCTAAGGTAACAGTGTGATCACTTCATTTTGCATGCGCCCTTACATTAACAACAACAAAAGGTTGGTATAAGGACATGCGGCAGTGGACGCATCAGCACAATGTACCTACAAAGAGGCATAAAGTGGTGATGCCGAGTTTGTTCATGCTATGTGGGGGCAGCAAACCTAATCCTGGAGACCTTGTGCTATGCGAGGGCAGCAAATCTAATCCTGGAGACCTTTTACTATGTGAGGGCAGCAAATCTAATCCTGGAGACCTTTTACTATGTGAGGGCAGCAAATCTAATCCTGAGACCTTTTACTATGTGAGGGCAGCAAATCTAATCCTGGAGACCTTTTACTATGTGATGGCAGCAAATCTAATCCTGGACATACTCTGTTGACTTGTCCACTGCCGCCACTTCCTATCCTTTTTTCAACCAATAATAGATCTGTTCCTTATCCAGTTTGTACTGCGTTTTCCCATTATTTCCCTTTTCAACCAAGAGACTGGTTGGGTATCCGGTCTCTACTACTTTACCATATTATTTCCTCTTTGAATCAAGTCCTAGATTCATGCTACAACTTTCCCCCCTTTCTTCGTTGTTTGAACAAAGCCCTAGATTTGAATGCATGAAGTAGCTTTACCTCTAATAATACTAAAAATTTAGGTGGCCTTGGAAGAGCTGATGGGAGTAGAAAAAGATGCACATGCAGACACGTGGGGAGCTGGAGCAGTAGAGCAAGGCCGCTTTCGAAGAACTTATACCTGAGGGTCGCCGGGATGTCGGCGGCGGCAGGTCAGATATGCGGACAATACAACAGGGAGGAAGAAGGGTCGGAGGACCTCCCGAGCCGACGCTGTGTCAGAGAGAACGACACGGGCAGAGGATCGGGCCCCTCCGACAGCTGTGAGTTTCCTCCCTCGACGGCGATGACCACGTGAATGATGCACCTTTTAGTCCCTACACACACCGGCTGAAGGGATCCGACCGGATCTGTGACCAGCGGTGAGCAGCGAGAAAATATCGCTACCGCTGTCTTGTTTATATCTGGAGAGGATGAGAGAATGAAGAGAGCAACCCTAGTAAAGCAAGCGCTCAGGCCCCTGCGTACATATATAGTGGAGTGATTATCTTTTTTCTCTCCACAACAAGTGTTTCAATTTGTGTATGTGTCATTAAATAAAAGAAACTCTCTATTTAAGGTGACTACTGTACGACTCCTACTTACTACTAGTAGTACTAGTATTGTCCACTTTTGCTCCCCGCCCCTCCATTCATTGAACCCCACGGGTGAATAAACATACAGTAAGTACTGTACTTATATAGAACGAACAAGCTCGAACTATTTTCACGTAGTTAAAAGTTGAGGGCGGGGCTTTTCCCGTGCAGTATGCGCGACAGTTTTTCTGTAGGCGGTTTGACAAAGAGGTGAGGAGGGTGAGCGAGTGGCGGATTCTCAAACATACTGCTGGAAAGGTCGGTCTGTGCGATTTGATGGCGTGTTACTGCTAGAAAGACTTGTGATATGACCACTCACTATAGTCATGAATTACAGGCGCTCCGACCGGGGTGATGCCCCCCTTCCTTTCCGCGCTCCAATCTGGTGCATGACACGTCGACCCGGATGCTGGCTCTCCCACATGTCGGAGTAGTAAGAAGAAGCAAAGAATGATGCGGTATATACTAGTACTACTACTACTCAGGTCGGAGGAGTGCGAACCACGGCAGCCCAGTGAACCAGCAGCGTGAACCACGACAGCCCAGTGAACCAGCAGTGCGAACCACGGTAGCCCAGTGAACCAGCAGTAGAAAACAATGTGGTGATATAGCCATACAAAATGTGCTACGGTCCACACTGTAGGATGTACAGTAACACTTCTCTTTGTTTGGATCCCTGAGTTAGAGCCAGTTTGAGTTGAAATAGCCTCAAATTATCGAAACAAGAGGGGTTAGTTTGAGCTAGTTTGCTCTAACCCAGCTAAAAAAACTAGCCCGGTGGAGAGGTTCTAATTGGGTTAGTTATCCTCCGGCCCGCTAAAAGAGAACTAAAAAAATCTCCCTTGCCCACACTAGATCGCTCCCCCCTCTCGCATGGCTCCTCTCTATTCCCCATAGGGCCGCCCACCCAAGCGCCGCTTGCCGTCTCTCTCCTCCGGCCGCCCTCTCCTTCTGGCCTCCATCGCCCTACTCCGGCCGCCCTCTCCCTCCGGCCTTCGAAGGTCGCCTCGCTCCCCCTTCACCAGTCGTTTTTCTGCCTCTGTCGTGCACGGCGGCGGCGCATCTACCAGGGAGGTCGCGAGAGGGGTGAGTTTGTTCGTTCCTTCTCTGTCTCACTGCCATATCATTGATCTTGCTCGCTCTAGCGCTAATTCTGATTTGGAAAAGTAGATCCTAATCAAACTTGGTATAGATTTGTGGTGCACGCATGGAATTGTTTGATGCTGCTGGAGGAGGTAATAAATCTTTCTAGAGGCCCAAAGATTCAGTTCACCTTTCTAGGTATTTCAATTTTAGGCTTGCATTATTTCTAGCGGCCCAAAGATTCAGTTCACCTTTCTAGGTATTTCAGTTTCAGGCTTGCATTATTTCTAGACGCCCAAAGATTCAGTTCACCTTTCTAGGTATTTTAGTTACAGGCTTGCATTATTTCTAGAGGCCCAAAGATTAAGTTCCCAGTCGGCAGCAAGCAGCCCTGCTACCCATGCCTGTGTCGACCTCAACTCGCAAGGGCCAGCGTCAGAGGGGTTCCCGGGGCTTGGGCTCTATAGAGCCTTCCTCCAGAGCGACGATGGCGAGCTCCTCCCTCGGTGCGTGAGGGGCTCCGGGCTCCCTCCCTATCGTGAATGACTTCCGTGATGAGTTAGCTCATGCTTTGTTTCATGAAGTGTTTTTTTGTGAAGCTTGATTGACGACTTGTATGTTTAAGTGGGTATCTCATTTGTATGGACAAAGTAAAAATTATCATGTTTTGCATGCTTGATTTGTATAGATGGTTCATTTATGTCAATTGTGAGCGGGAGCAGGCCACAGAAGAGCCGGCCACACCAAATCCGGCAGGAAATAGGGTCCAAAGTAGTCAAATGATTGAGAAAGAGCATTTATCATCAATCTAACCCTGCCATCCATACACCTCTTTGGTTTAGAGTTAGTTCAGGGTTAGAATCTAACTCTAATATCTAACTGAGTTAGAGTTTTCCTCGTCACGGTTCATCACCATCATACTTTCCCCATTCCTATGTTTTCAGTATCCTGCGAATCAAAGAGGCCCTTTTTTTGCGGGAAAAATCAAAGAGGCCCTTAGACTGGTTTAGGTCCGGTCATTTTTTATAAACGTGTTATGTCAAAAATTTAATGAACATGCTCCGGTTTATATGAAAATAATTCGGTTTCATGTAGTAATTCATTCATTTATTTAT
>NC_057807.1:363574046-363636850 GCF_018294505.1 Triticum aestivum
TGAGGTCTGAAATGTAAAGTACCCCGACATATGCTCCGAGTCGTGCATGCACTACGACCCAGATGCTCTATGTCCCACATGTCGGTGAATGGGAGCACGTGGAAATAGCATAGGAGTACATATAGGAGGATAAATGCGTGAAAAAATATGTACCATGAAGCGTAGCTGCGGTTTGAAAAGGAGACCTAAAGTGATGACAGCTATAGGTCGCACACACCCAACTAGTGGTACTAGACATACGACTAATGTTTCCCTAAAAAAAAAGAGGCACGAGTGCTCAGTAATCCTATTCTATAAACACGAGTCCCATCTGACAACAACGTCCGTGCTACAGCTAGCTCTCCTCCCTCGTTTCTCTCTTCTAATTCTAAACTCGGCCGACGCCCGGTGGGCGGGGTGGGTTTGCTCAACTGCGGCCCCACCTCACAGTGAAAACGTTATGACTGGAATAAAAATGCCATATACTCCCTCCGTTCCTAAATATAAGCATTTTTAGATACTATTTCCAATGGAATACAACATACAGATGTATGTATACATAGTTTAGAGTGTAGATTCACTCATTTTGCTCCGTATGTAGTAGTCACTTGCTGTAATCTTTAGAAAGACTTATATTTGGGAATGGAGGGAGTACTATACTAATAAAACATTAAGGCCACGAGGCAATGCAGTGCTGGTTACAGGAGGCAAGAAGTAGAGATGCATCCATCGACGACGTCCACCTCCTCAACTCAGGGCGCCGATCCACTGAACGGCGCCTAAGTAGCAGCGGCTTTCGGGGCCAGGTCGGCATGCTTCTGAACAATGGCGTCCAAAGATTCCAGCCGCTGGAAGAAGGCCAATGTCTTTCTGTCCTCGCTTGCCTTGTAGTGGCCTATGTAGACGATTTCCTCGTAGACGTGGATGTGCAGGTCGACAGTTTCTTGCATGGCGAGTCGTTGCGCCGCGAGCATGGACTCGAGGTGCACATTCTTTGTCGCGACCTCCGGCGCCTGTAGGGCCACCAGGGCTTGAAAGAGTTCGTCACCATGGAGGCCGATGAGGGTGGCAGGCAATGAGGAGCCTGGGCGGGCGGGCTGGAGCAGTACAGCAAGGTCGTCCGTGCGCTTCTTGTCGGCGGTGAACTTGTGGATGGATTTGACCATCATGCCATCCATGCGAGAGGCGAAGGCTACGATGCTGGTGGTCGCCAGCACCATCTGGAAACGCTGCACGGTGTGGGGCCGCAGGCCGGCGCCTTGGATGATTTGGCACAGCCGACTGCCGCTCACGTCCATCGCCTTCATAGGTGCTTGTGGCTTCTGGTCACTTGGTCTTGGATTGGAGTGAGCAGTGTTGCACAGAGACTTGGGAGTAGATAGATTGGAGTGGTGGGGTGCCTTTATTATATGAGAGTCCAAACTCTGTTGCATTCACATCATGTTGGCTCTATTCTGCTTCTCCAATTAATTCCCTCTGCATGTAATTGAGGATGCATCATTGACTGTTCAACGTCTCGGGAACCGCTACCCTCTCCCTCCTTGGCATTCAAGCACCTATGGACCCGTCAACAATGAGGTGCCTATGGTGACTTCGTAAATTTCAAGATGATAGTGCCGTGCGTGTGTGCGTTCATAGGGGTGAGTGCATGCGCTTGTATATGAGCGCTTGCGTCTGTACTATGTCAAAAAAACCCGTAAATGTGTGTCAAAAAGAGACTAGTCAGTATACTCAATATTGTGCACCTTGGACAGGAAAACGATAGAACTAGTACGTATTTATTTACGGTGCGGATTCACTCATTTTGCTCCATGTGTACTCCATCTCGGTGTAGTCTAGTCACTTGTTGAAATCTCTAGAAGGGCAAATACTCCTTTCTGGTTTACATGGCTATACTAGCAAGTAGTTTTACGTACTAGTACAATA
Organism: Triticum aestivum; assembly: GCF_018294505.1. NCBI lineage: Eukaryota > Viridiplantae > Streptophyta > Magnoliopsida > Poales > Poaceae > Triticum > Triticum aestivum. The sequence goes on from NC_057807.1 coordinate 363,575,952, forward strand.
GTGGGCTCACATAGCAATTTTGTCTCATGCAAGAGCCTGGCTATATGCGTGCTCCAATGTTCGCAACTACAACGTTCGGTTTGCGCTTGGCTCTTCACCTCTTTGAGAAGACGAACAGTTATGTTACTACTACTGCTTCTACAGTGTCGAATCCACTGTTGCATGTCCGTCCACCGCGAGCGGGACAAATAGCTTGTTGTAGAAGTACTACTAGGCAAAAGCATGTCCTCGTTTGCGAGCAACCGCGCGCATGGGTGAGGAAGAAGGCGTGAAGTAGTAAAATCAAGCTTCTCCTCGTTGTACGAGTTGACGCGACACATCATAGCACTGGCCCCACATGCTTGCCTCTAAACTTGGCTGAAAGACCCGTAGTGTACAATATATTTGCTGTAACCTTTAACATTTACCCACCACAAATTAAAATATATGTGGCCGTATGCATCATTCTGATGCAGAGGCCGGGGAGTCCCCCCTTTTCGAAAAAACAAATTAAAATATATATTCCTATCTTAACCAGATGAGCGTGCAAACTACAATCACCAGGGTGACAGGTAGGGCCAGAAGACTATTTTAATTTTTTTTAAAAACTTCGAGACGGCCACATAGCATGGAGCCGACCCCAATGATTTTAAGCTTACAAGCATGGTACACGCTATCCTAGACTACTCTACACATGAAACTGCCACACGAGCGTCCGGGCTGCGCTTGGCTCTTTGCCTCTTCAGGAAGTCGAACAATGATGGAGCACTACTGCACTGGAGGAGGAGTACAGTACGCTTCTGGCCATCTGACACCGAGTGAACTGCTGCATGTCCACCGCGTGTGGGAGGGAGAGCGTGTAGCGAAATCTTCTCCTAGTCTTGCCAGCCACCACACTCATGGGCGAGGGAGGGACCCTCCTGCCTTTGCGTGTATGACAGGTGGGCCCGATAGGTGGGTGGCCAACCTGTCATATAGCCAAAGGCAGGTGCAGTTAAGTCCACGAGGGAGAGGATAATCAAACTTGTCATTGATGTACGAGTTGATGCACACATCAAAGCACTGCACTCATTATATTTCAATAATTTGCGTTTACCAATGCATTAATTACAACGCATGCATGCATGCCGTGACTCTCCTTTTGATACTTGCATGTGTTGATTTAATGCACCTTGAAGCAGTATAAAATATGTGACGGTAAAGCTTTGTAATGCCCCGGCCCAAGTCGAGAGATGGTTCTGCATGAGGAGGGCGAGATCATGCAGACCGAACAGGACCCGACGATGGAGCTCTCTAAGGTCTCGATGGACCTCACCGTGATCCACTACCCCTTATGCCTCTGCCCCTTGACGCCTCCAGTGTATGAGGTTCGAATACACCTCGTCCGTTCGGCTGATTGAGCAAGGTGCAGGTTTCTTGATTGATGTGTTGTTCGATTGATTTCTGCAGTGCAAGGGAGGCCACCTGGCCTGCGCGGACTACTGCGTCGAGCGCCCCGGGAACCAGCGGCAGTGCCAGAAGTGCGAGCACGGCGGTGGCTTCAACGTGTGGAACACGGCGGTGGACTCCGTCCTTTCATCGGTGAGGGTGGAGTGCCTGCATGAAGGCTGTGGGCTCTACATCATTTACCACAAGCTCGCCGATCACCAAAGCGTGTGTCCGCTCGCGCCCTGCAAATGCCCCGTGCCCGTCTGCGGCTACGAAGGCCCGCCGCCGGCGCTCTACCACCACATCATCACCGCACATCCCATGCATGTGCACAAGATCCAGTATGACAAGGTGCTCCAGCTGCAAGTGCCATTGTCGGAGCCACGGCTCTTGCTATTCATGGAGGAGGACGGCCGCACGTTTTTCTTGGTCGGCGGCGTGCTCGACATCGGCGCGCCTATCACCATGTCGGTCGTCTGCATCAGAGCGGGGGCGTCCCCACTGCCGCACTACGTGGCCAAGCTGTGGGCGAACGGCCCGCCGGGGGAGCCCAAAGGCACAACCGATGCCGTCAAGGTGGAAATGGAGGTGACAAGCAGCAAGGATCCCGGCGACATCGACGTGCAGGAGCTGACCTTCTTCACAGTTCCGCCCAAGCTGCTGGCCGGGGCTAAGCTGGTGTCCCTCCACATTCAGATTGCCAAGCTCATGTCCTAAATATTTCTACAGTGCCTTCTGTTTATCTTAGTAATATGCTAATATAGGGATTACCTCGGTCTACTTTAGCTTAAGAAATGGTGGGTTTTGGTGGCGATGCAACAATTACTTCGACATCAGATCAGTAATTTCCAACAGTCGAACGGATATTTTGTGTCTGTTGGAAGTTCCTTTGGGTAAGAAGTACTACTTGTCATCAAAATGGATAAAAGGAGATGTATGTAGACGTATTTTAGTTCTAGATACGTCCCTTTTTATCCATTTTGATGACAAGCACTCCCTCCGTTCCACAATACATGCCTTCCATTTGTCAAAATATAGATGTATCTAGACATGTTTTAGTATATAGGTACATCCATGATAGAGCCAATCGGATGGTTGAGAACACTATAATTCGTAGCTACAGATGCGTGTGTGACTCCCAGATGCAGAGGCCGGGGGTCATCATCCTCCTTTTCGAGAAAAAACAGACGCGTGTGTGAGAGGACGAGTGCGTGCGTGCACCTCTTCTCTTCCTGTATAACATACTCCCTCCGTCCAGAAATACTTGTCGGACAAATGGATGTATCTAGATGTATTTTAGTTGTAAATACATCTATTTTTATCCATTTCCCCGACAAGTATTTTGGGACGGAGGGAGTGCTAAACTCAGAGTACACGTTTTTGTGGGCGGCATGATGGTGCATGCGAGAAGTCCCGAGAGATAGGTTTAATGTGTGTGAAAAAAAGACTAACCTAGAGCTCGCCACGCGGCTATTCCTGTCGAATGCCCCATTAACCGTAAGATATGTATATGACGGTGCCAGTTATTGCACGTACACAGCAGTAGAAAAAGAACTACTCCATCCGAGAATAGTGCCGCACTTCGAAACTAGAACCGTCAATAAATTTTGAGCTTGTGTCTCGTCACATTCCAAATTACTCCACGTGTTGGGGAACGTAGCAGAAATTCAAAATTTTCTACGCATCACCAAGATCAATCTATGGAGAGACTAGCAACGAGAGAGAGGGGAGTGCATCTTCATACCCTTGAAGATCGCGATGCGGAAGCGTTACAAGAGCGCGGTCGGTGGAGTTGTTCACGAAGCGATTCAGATCGCGGCCGAATCCGATCTGAGCACCGAACAATGGTGCCTCCGCGTTCAACACACGTACAACCCGGTGACGTCTCCCGTGCCTTGATCCAGCAAGGAGAGAGGGAGAGGATGGGGAAGACTCCGTCCAGGAGCAGCACAACGGCGTGGTGGTGATGGAGGAGCGTGGCACTCCAGTAGGGCTTCGCCAAGCACTGCGAGAGACGAGGAGGGAGAGAGGTAGGGCTGCGCCAGGGAGAGGAAAACTCATGTTATTTGGCAGCCCCAAAACCTCCACTATTTATAGGGGAAGGGGAGAGGGGGCCGGCCCCCTCCAGATCCCATCTAGAGGGGAGGGGCGGCGGCCAGGAGGGGGAGACTTGCCCCCAAGCAAGGTGGAGGCGCCCCCTCCCCTAGGGTTTTCAACACTAGGCGCCTTGGGCCCTTGGGGAGGGGCGCACCCGCCACTAGGGGCTGGTTCCCTCCCATATTCAGCCCATTAAGCCCCCCGGGGCAGGTGGCCCCACCCGGTGGACCTCCGGAGACCTTTCGATGGTCCCGGTACAATACCGATAACCCCCGAAACTATTCCGGTGACCGAAACTGGACTTCCCATATATAAATCTTTACCTCTGCACCATTCCGGAACTCCTCGTGATGTCCGGGATCTCATCTCGGACTCCAAAAAACATTCGGTAACCACATACAAACTTCCTTTATAACCCTAGCGTCATCGAACCTTAAGTGTGTAGACCCTACGGGTTCGGGAACCATGCATACATGACCGAGACGTTCTCCGGTCAATAACCAACAGCAGGATCTGGATACCCATGTTGGCTCCCACATGTTCCATGATGATATCATCGGATGAACCACGATGTCAAGCATTCAAGCAATCCCGTATACAATTCCCTTTGTCAATCGGTACATTACTTGCCCGAGATTCGATCGTCGGTATCCCAATACCTCGTTCAATCTCGTTACCGGCAAGTCACTTTACTCATTCCGTAATGCATGATCTCGTGACTAACTACTTAGTCACATTGAGCTCATTATGATGATGCATTACCGAGTGGGCCCAGAGATACCTCTCTGTCATACGAAGTGACAAATCCCAGTCTCGATTCGTGCCAACCCAACAGACACTTTCGGAGATACTTGTAATGCACCTTTATAGTCACCCAGTTACGTTGTGACGTTTGGTACACCCAAAGCATGCCTATGGTATCCGGGAGTTACACAATCTCATGGTCTAAGAAACTGATACTTGACATTAGAAAAGCTTTATCAAACGAATTACACGATCTTGTGCTATGCTTAGGATTGGGTCTTGTCCATCACATCATTCTCCTAATGATGTGATCCCATTATCAATGACATCCAATGTCCATGGTCAGAAAACCATAACCATCTATTGATCGACGAGCTAGTCAACTAGAGGCTCACTAGGGACATGTTGTGGTCTATGTATTCACACATGTATTACGGTTTCCAGTTGATACAATTTTAGCATGAACAATAGAAAATTATCATGAACAAGGAAATATAATAATAACCATTTTATTATTGCCTCTAGGGCATATTTCCAACACCATGCTATATTGAATTGCAAACCTGTTCACACCGATCACAACCTAAACGGTTTCCCACTTAGGAGCGTATTAGTACCATGCTATATTGAATTCAAACCTGTTCACACCAATCACAACCTAAACGGTTTCCCACTTAGGAGCGTATTAGTACTCGGTTATAAATACTAGTATGCCAAGATGACTGCACATTCCTCCTCAACTCCTCATCCACAAAAACAAACAAGTCATTCAGCATCCTTCCCTTGCGTTTGCCATGGCCAGCGTGAGTTTTGGGTCGAGAGATTGCCACCAGGGAGAGGCGAGCATGGCAGCGGAAGCACGAGAGATGTCCCACCTCACTGCAAGAGCAGCCGACATGTCTCGCCGCGCGGAAGTAGCAGCACAGAGGTCCCGCCGTGTCGCTGAAGCAGCACGGAGGTCCCGCCATGCCGTCGATGCAGTAGACTGGTCCAGCCACGCCACGGAAGCATCAGAGATGTCCCGCCCTGCCGCAAATGCAGCAGAGATGTCCCGCCGCGCTGCGACGGCCTAGGAAAATTTCTCGCGGGCAGGCGATTACTGTTACAGGTGCAATAATGCGATCATCCATAGCTAGATGGATCAGATCTCCGGTTGGGCGAGGTTGCAGGACGACATGAAAGCCTCGTTTGAATAGGCTACCAGCATCATCCGACAACTAAGGGAGGGCAATGAGAGGCTCCGGGCCGAGCGCGACCTGCTGAGGGCGAAGATCGTCCGAAGTGCAGACCAGCAGGAGGACACCAGTGCCTTGGTGAAGAGGACCGGCGTCATCGTCAAGAAACTTATGGACGAGAATGACATGCTCCGAAACGAGCACCAAAGGCTGGTGGAGGAATCCGTGGATGTTCTTAAGCAGCGTCTTGAGGACACGAAAGAGTTCACCGTCGCTCACCGTGGAGATTAGTTCTCGCGGCCTGCAGCAACGCATCAAGAAAGTAGAGATCAGCGGGCCAGATCCTTGTCTTCCTTCTTCTTTTGCCCTTGTGTATTTCCGGCGTAGCCGCATGTGGATTTTTTAATTATCTTTCTAATTATGTAAGATAATTAATCGTCCTTATATATTCATCAGTCTTGCTATTAGTCGCAGTAGATGCTATATAGGTCCGTCGGATCTTACATTAAGAGCCGTGCTTTCAGATTTTATTTTTTCTCTCTTAAATCTCAGTCGAGTGAGACATATCCACGCCATTAAATAGAGGATCGGGCACCATTAATGGAGATGTTGGGAGATAGGTGGACGGTAGATGGAGGTCAAAGGGCTCTCCTCCCGATAAGCACACGTAGGGGTTTGATCGCACGCCTCTCATACTCAAATAGCCACCCTGCACAGCGCCTCCTAGCTAATAAAAAATGGGGACGCGTGGCGGCATGTAAATGGTACTAGTAAATATAACACCCACGGTTTCAATAATACTTGTGTTTCCGAATGTAACGTGACATCACTTGTTCCAAAATGACTTTGTTGATTGTTAATGTGTGCGCCTTCGCAAATCGGACTTCAAAATTGCCACAACATGTTGGTGCCATGTCATGGACCAAGCCAAGTTTCAATATTTTCATGCATGTTTTGGATTTACAGGAATTAAAAAACTAAGCTTCTCAATGTTTCCAACCCAGCCACGACGCCCAGAATTTTGAATTTCATTCCCGTTTCTTGCATGGAACCTAGAAATTTACCCGAGGACACACATGTGATTTTTCAACCAACCTTGGTGCACTGGAACATGTGCTTGTATTTCAAATTTGAATTATGCACACAAAGGTGACACGTTCCCTCCCAGAACCACAAGCCTTCTTGAGAGAAGCTCCGATTTGCAAGAAGCTTATACCAAAATTTGTTCTTATACGGCCAATTTTTTTACCACGGCATGGTACTATCATGACATGACACCATGCCAAGTTTTATGATTTTAAAACCAAGTTTCTCAATGTTCTCAACCGAGCCACGATGCCCAAATGTTTGAATTTTATTCTCATTTTTTGCATAGGACCTAGAAATTCACCCGAGGACACAAATGTGATTTTTCAACCAACTTTGGTGCACGGGAGCATGTGCTTGTAGTTCAAATTTGAATTATGCACATTAAATGAACAAAAACTCAATTCATGTGTAAATAAGGCCAAAGCTGCTGTATGATGAGTTGCTATGAGCTGCTGCTGCTGCTGCTATATGATGCTTTCAGGTGATGCTGCTATATGATAATAACTAGCCACTTGGACCATCGAATTTCAATAAATAATTGTTCTCCATTTAAATGTGGGCCATGCGTTCTTCGTTTAAATTAGGCAATGGGATCTCTATGGAAAACATTGACCAAAGTGGATTGTGCCATGCAGATGGTATCTTTGTATTTGCATTTTGAGCAAATAGTGATGGTCTGTTTTCCCATCATAGTAATTAATGCACTGGCTTCAATTTGTGATGTTTGCAAGTCAAATTAATTTCCATATGGGCAGCAAAATGAAAAAAATATAATGCAATCTAGACTTTCCATTGATCATACCAAAGATAAGCTGAAAACGCAATAAAAAGAACTGGTTGGCTTATTACATGGAGCTTATATTCACATGTGCTTATTTTCTTACGATAACTCATAATAACTGTCCCTAAGAAACTTGGCTAATAGAACTGGCATACAAATAACGTGTCACGATCATTGCAATGGAGGAGTGATGTACCATAGCACACTGTATAGGCTCACCGCTACCTCTCCTTTTTTTGTGATGTTCCATGACATTGCCACATACATCTTGTACTTTTTCATTGTGTAACCCTATCTGCAAGTTGACACGGCTAATTTCAGACATCTCTACATGATACTACATTACATATCCCTTGCGCATATTTGAACCACCAATTAACGATTGTGTGCGTACCATAAACTATCCACGACTCTGTATGCTGGACTAGCAGGCACTCTAAGGGAGCCTAATGTAGTGCGCTGGAATTCCTACATGCCACCTACGATTTTGTGTAATGTACTGCCCCTGTTCCTAAATATATGTCTTTGTAGAGATTCCAGTATGGACCACATACATATGTATATAGATGCATTTTCAAGTGTAGATTCACTCATATTGCTCCGTATGTAGCCTATAGTGGAATCTCTAGAAAGACTTATATTTAGGAATGGAGGTACAAGCTAGTATCATGTATGACATCTACATATCTAATTTAGCAGCCAGTAGTAGAAATCATTGTCTACACAAAGGGATTATTGGTCGAAAATCCTAGCAAAGGACGCTGGCAAGCACAGAACAATACAAGAGAGAGAGACGTGCTTACAAGATCATAGCAATGCCTCAGCCCAGGATCTTTGTTGGCCAAGCTGTTAGATCCAGAAGAAACATCGTCCTTGTAGTTTTTGACAGCTGCATAACAGGTAACAACGACCGGTTAGTATATTTGAAGTACATCAGCCAGGTGATGCTGGACGGGTTTAAAGGTGACAAGTACCTAGGCCGTGGCGGGTGCTTAGCATATCTCCAGACGGTGGGAATCAGGTTAGAAATGTCAAGGGTGATGACGCTGCGCTGGCTGTCGGGGTCCGGTAAGGAGATCTAGAACCGTCGAGTAGGGTGTTTGTGGAGCGGCTCCGGTAGGGTGGACTACGGTGTGGGCGAAGCGGATCTGTGGCCGTGGACGGGGGCGTAGGTGAAGCTGCTCCGGTGGTTGGGTTAAGAATGGTGTCGATGACGCGGATCTGCGGCCGTGGACGGGGCGTCAGAAGCTGCTCCGGTGGTTGGGTTAAGGATGGTGTCGACGATGCGGATCTGCGGCCATGGACGAGGCGTCAGAAGCTACTCCGGTGGTCGGGTTAAGGGTGGTGTCGACGATGCGGATCTGCGGCCGTGGACGTGGCGTCAGAAGTTGCTCCGGTAGGTTGGATGAGTGTGCGAGGAAGCGGATCTGAGGCTGTGGACTTGTGAGTTGGCAAAGCGGCCCCGGTAGGGTTGAGAATGGTATAGGCCAAGCTACTCCGGTAGGGTTGACGATGGTGTCGGCAAAGCGGCTCCGGTAGGGTTGAGGAAGGTATCGGCGAAGCGGCTCCGGTAGGGTTGAGGAAGGTGTCGGCGAAGAGGATCAGAGGCCGTCGATGGGGGCGTCGGTGGGGCGGCTCCGGGGGGTGTGGACGAAGCGTCTCCGGTGGGGAGTACGAATGAGCCGCTGCAGAAGCGCGACGGTTGACGAGAGTACCGGCGAAGCAGATCCGGTGCCGTGGACAAGCCGACACTGAATGGGCTATGGTACAATGCTGGATGAGCAGTCTACTTGTTTCTAGGGGAGGTGGGAGGGGTAGACGCGGCTGCAGAAGCAGATCCAGCGAGGTCGACGCCGCTGGCAGTGAATGGGCTATGGTACGCTGGTGGATGAGTAGTCTAGGGTTTCGGGAGGGGAGGGGAGAAACAGTGATGAAGTACGGACGGTGTGATGTAAGATGCTCTGGTGCTGTGGAGTTAGTCGTTTTTGCTGGAGGGGGAGAGGAAATGGGGGTGCCGTTTAGTGGGGGGAACCGGAAGTTACCAAAGCAGCCCCGACCTATCATGTAGATGAGGGCGGTATTGTAACTGTTGGTCTCCGTGCACCAAGGACAAAAGGGGGATTTCGCATGCTAAAGACTAAGGTGGTGGAAATTTTAGAAGGAGGCGGGAGATTTTCCTGCCCGTGGGATCGTTCGTATCTGGTTTCAACTAATTTTGGACCGTGCTAGCGGGAAGGTCATGCTAGACTGTGTACACGGGGCATGCGTCAGCAGTTAATAACTGGTGTGAAGTCCACACTAGAAAAAAAGACAATAACTCGGGATGATGCGCCGATAACTTGGACGTTCACACGGGCGCGGCCAATCGTACGGGTGTAGTGGCGCGTTCACAAAAAAAGGGATCAAACGCTCAGCCTATGTATTTCTCGTGTAAATAGATAAATTAGTGTCATTGGTTATTTACTTTAAACATAATGCATTGACGTGTTAGTGTAGAGGCGCGCAAAAAGAAATGGATATTGTAGTCAACTACTTAAAAGTGTTACCTCATATTATTACATAGCCTCCATTTCATAATTGCATACCCGTTGAATTCATATATGAATATTACATAAATTACTTCAAAATATAAACTTAAATCATCCAAGACTAATGAATTTGAATGCAAGAGTAACAATGGTGCATGTACATGATAGCTACATTGGTTGTTTGAAGAAACATCACTGTAACTTTCACATGCACAACTGAAAAGGTTTATTTAAATAGAAAAAATGTGATATGTGAGTGTCCAATCTTTATAGCGTCGAATCGATAGTGTACCTTTCGCCACGATACGAAGTAGATATTGACTTATGTTCAAGCGATGCACGTCCACGATCGCTAGATAGTGATACGTGAATGAATTGTGCAATCTCTCTCACACGCATACATATCTCATTTCCCTGTGGGCATCGGAATCACACACGCGCACTTCGTGTATTTCTCTCCCTCCGTCAGGGTTAAATTCATCTTTCTACCCCATCCTACAAGTCTCTCACACAGAAACACACACGCTCTCAATGTCTAACACGCCCACCCCTTTAATTCCGCCCACCCACAACCACTAATGTCTCAAAGTATAATAATGTCTCTCACACATATGCTATCTACCTATCCCTTAATATAGCTAGATATGTGTCACACAAACTCCTTCTCCCTAATAGCAAGATGCCCATGCGTTGCATGGAACATCAAGATGCATTTGTATGAGAAGTTTATCTTGTGGGACAAAAGGATGAACGACGGAATGCCTTATTTGCAAATGCGGAGAGGGGTGTGGGTATCTTTTTGCAAAATTGCCATAGTTTCCTTCCTATCCATCGGATATAAATCGGATGGCCTATGTTGCAGGATGGCAGGAACACCATCATCACCAACTCTGTTTTTTATAAGAGTAGAGATATGTGAGTGTCACTGCCCCCCCCTCCACACCCACACCCACACTTCCCAACACCGAAGGAGTAGGGTGACACCTCAATCTTGATACTAATCTATCGACTGGCTTTTCTCTCAAACATACACACACACACACTACCCCGCACCGAAGGAGTAGGGTGGCAAATCGATCTTGATAATAATCTATCTACTCCTCTTTCAAACACACACACACACACACACACACACACACACACACACTCGCTAGTTGTGCCTCTATGCCTACCGCGCACACTCTCGATACGTCTTTCTCTCCCCCCAACAATGACAACAGAAGGGTGACATCTCGATCTGATCATAATCTGTCAATTGGTTTCTCTCTCAAACATTGTGTCTCGGTGCCTCGCTCGGTAGCCCCCTCGATATGTAGACTTCTCGCGCGCGCACAGCTGTAGTGACGATGACGCTGAACCCAGTGTGCCTTGTTTTTACCGGCCTCATGTGATAGTTTTCACCCTGTTTTCTGTTAATTAACAAGGCAACCTTTTCTTTGTTACTACTAGTGAATCTAAAATCATTTGGGGCAGACATAAAATATATCACTTCAACCCAATTATCGCAGCAACTAGTTTAAAAGAAATTAGCTAGCTGCCCGTGCGTTGCACGGAACATCAAGATGCATTTGTATGAGTAGTTTATCTTGTGAGAGAAAAGGCTGAATGAGGGAAGGCCTTATTTGTGAACGTGGAGAGACGTGTGGGTATATTTTTGCAAAATTGCCATAGTTTCTTTCCTATCCGTTAGATATAAATCCGACGACCTATATTGCAGGATGGCACGCACACCATCACCACCAACTCTGTTTTCTACTCCCTCCGTCCGAAAATACTTGTCATCAAAATGGATAAAAAGAGATGTATCTAAAACTAAAATACGTCTAGATACATTTCCTTTTATCCATTTTGATGACAAGTATTTCCAGAAGGAGGGAGTATTTGTCTTTTTAGAGATTTCAACAAGTGACTATGACCGGACCTTACCAACACACTGAAAAAAGTAGTCCATAATTTTGATGTTACCCTCTTTTCTTGGCGGTGCAGTGCCATCTGGATACCTCATAGATAAATCAAGGACAAATCTGACCCCTTCCTGAAAAGACATACAGGGCAAAATGAGTGAATCTACACTCTAAAATATGTATACATACACATCCGTATGTGGTAGTCCATTTGAAATCTGAAAAAGGTAAATATTTAGGAACGAATGGAGTATATATAAGAGTAGACATGGAGATATATCTCTAGCATGGTCTACAACAAAAATGTGCTGGGCTGGTTAGCGGCGGATGCTCGCAACGCGATGACATGAGTTCGAATTCTGTTTTTAACTTTAGATTTTTATATTATATATTACTCTACCTATTTAATATATACTTCTTTCGCTACTGTACTGTCAGTGGAACCCACAGAGTACTTAGAATACAAGATTAAGGATGGACTTGTTTCTTTTTAACTTTCTGTATGAAGCTGTAGCCACCCTGCAAGTCACGTGTACAATGTACATGCAATTAACTTTTTGTAGAGGGACAATCATACAGGAAATTAACTCAAATGGATTGGATGTCACTCTATTATTTCCAGCATAAAGAGCATCTCCAACGGCAGCCGTCAAATTTCCTCCCATTTCCTTCCGCGGAGGACGACATCAAACGCCAGCGGCATACATTTTTACAACTCTAACCAACCAGATGAAATTCGAGCAAACACGGACTGATTTCATATAAGCATGAAGGATTTCGTATAAAAAGCCGGATCTTCATATAAACATGATGGATTTCATTACATTTACATGAACTAAGAGGTGCCAATCCGGCTCTCTTGTATAATTAATACTCCCTTCGTCCGGAAATACTTGTCCTAGAAATGGATGTATCTAGACTTATTTTAGTTCTAAATGGCCTCCCGCGGATCCCTTTGTCTTCCTCATGTCCGTCAGACACTTGCGTGGTTGACAAAGGTCCTCGGAAGAGACGAAGCAGCAAAGAAACCACCTGAATCAGTGGTCGTCGCCTCGGCAGTGGCCTTCATGGGTCCCAAGTGGCGGTGGCCTCCCATGTTCTACTTCTCCTCGATGATGGCGGCGGACACGGAGAAGCTGGTCACCGACTCGTCGCTCTCCAAGCACCCGACTTCTGTCTCTGCCTGCATGGCGCTGCCGCAGGCAGGGAGGCGCGCCCACAGACATGGGAGGCATGGCCACCGCAGACACTAGTGGCGCGGTACGACGCGGCAGCGATAGCACCCGTACCGGCGTGCTCACCGCCGTGACGGCGTGGAGCAACTCGCCACTCCTCATCGAGCTGAACTAGAGCGGCGATTTGCTGAACCACGCGCCTGCTTGGGGCGGCAACTGGCTCCGTCGGGCCAAGCGAGGTTGGTGAAGCACCGAGCGGCCTCGCCCGTATCCGGAGGGCTCGGCGAGCCACCCAGCCGGGTAATATGCCGGAGAACGGCTCATCGAAAGCCATCAGAAGAGTGGAGAAACTGGTGAAGAAGGAGATGGGGGAGCGGTGGTGGGGTGCGATTCTTGCCCGATGTCTGTCTGGCCTCATGTAAATAGAGGGCGGACGGTGGGAGCTTGGCCGGTGTCTGGCCTCATTTAAACTGAGGGCGGACGGGAGGAGCTCGGCCGGTGTTGCGTTTAATTCCAGCCCGCTCATGAACGGACGTGTGGCCAGAGTAGGATTCTCGGTTTGCATGCGGGTTTAACGGAGGGGTTTAATGGAGGCGTCGGGCGTGCAGCGGGCGGCGCAGTACTATTCAATTTGACAGCAGTAATGAGCCGTCAAATCACAAAGGACCTCGCCTCTCGTCAAACCGTCCGAGCTAGACTGCCCCGCCCTCTGGCCTTTTAAAAATGTATACTTTTGTATATCAGTAGTATCGATGGATTGCACCATGGAGCAAAGCTTGAAATTAAAAAAAAGGTGGTACATATAGAGAGCGCTCGTAGCCAAATTATGCATATAGTACTATTAAAAAGGCTAGTCATAATAATGGTGTCCAGCACAACCCACCCCTCAAATAAAACTAAGCATCCTGGAATTCTTCGACAAAACTAAGCACCCGGAAATTCTTTGACAACTAAACTGCTGGCCATATGATGTTGGCCATATATATTGTACGTATATAATGTGATGAAACGAGTGGTAGTACTATACCAACTAAAAGATGAAATGTAAGAAATACTAGTATGTACGTACTGAAGAGTTAAAGCAACAAGAAGAAACATAACATAGTTCTGCTGGGGGCTTAGCACAATACACCCCTCAAATTAAATTAAGCACACCTGAAATTAACTTTGCAACTATTCCGGAGACTCTGCATTAGAACCACCATGAGAAACGACACTACCACCTTACTCGGAGTCCTCGTCCACGTCCTCGACTTCGTCCTTGTCCCTCTTCCTCTTGGCCGACACTTCTTCGCTTGAACCGTACACTTGGCTCTTGATCTTCATCCAACCCTTGTAGATATTGAAACAAAGGTAGCCATCCATTGCAGCGTAGTGGATGTGGACTATATATAGTACATTCCGCTGCCATGCATAACAATGAAACTTGTATGGAGGTTTCTCTAGTTTACCGTACGAAGGATGAACCATGGCTCCTGCCAGGGTCAGCATTGAAGGCTCACGAGAGGACACCAACCGATTCTTCTGGAGGTCGAAGGTGTTGCCTACAATGAGGCCTATCCGACCCAGGACTTCTTTGTCGTTACCAAAGTCTACAATAACGAATTTGACTAGGTTTCTCTCGAGGAAGTCCTTAAAATCCAGGCGTTCAACGTCGGCATGGCATATGTGGTAGACCAAGCATAAGTCATGCACACAAACCCGGATCACGGCCGGCTTCTTCCTCTCTTCGTCCTTTAGATCCTTCTCTCATCCCAGGACTGTGGTGTACTCAACATCTAGCCCAGTCTCAGGACCCCGATTCTATGCCACACCGATCTAGCATGTAACACTTCATATCACTTTGCGGCCTCACGCACGGTATTCCCACGGGTGTCGCCTTACCATGCCCGGGACCGTTTGCGCCTTTTGGCACACGTATATGATAATGTCGCTAGCATCCATATGACAAAGAACCCGGGCTGACATGGCTAGTCATGAACCCAAAGTGGCACTAACTTACAGGGACAGGCATACATGACCCAGCATCGAATGTGTCGGTCATCAGCGGGTGAATCCGGGCTGTAGCAACTGGGCTAGCAGGACTCCAGTAAACCGGGCTGTAGCAGGCTAACAGGACTCCGGTAGACACCGCGTGACATTTCCCCGAAGGGACAGACATAGGAACGAAGAAGGACACATGCCGGCCAACCTAAGTGTTCCGGAGCAGTAGCAAGCTACGAGGGCTCGGTGGAAGCACTAGGAGACATTTCCCGGTAAGAGAGGCTACTAAGGATAAACAACTAGATAGTCAGATCCCACACATAGCAATACACATTACACGTACGCATAACATGCAAGTATGTGCTGTACAACATGGCATCACAGCATAACTCAACAACTCATATAGATAAGGCTCAAAGAGCCATCAAAGCATTATTACAAACAGGGGTCACAAGACCCATCATACAGAGCATACAAGCAACAAGCGGAAGCATTACATGTCTGGGTACAGACATCTACAAATGAAAAAGGCTAAAGAGCCTGACTATCTACAACATCCGATCAAGATCGTAGCTGAGGTACAAGCTACTCGTCGAAGTCCACGAGAACACTAGTAAGACCGAAGTCTCCGCTGCAAAAACATAAATAAAGCAACATGAGTACAAAGGTACTCAGCAAGACTTACGTCAGATCCTACCATACATGTATTTGTATCAAGAGGGTAATGTGGGGTTTAGTTGCAGCAAGCCAGCTTTGACTCTGTGGCTATCCTGTTCTACGACTACCAGAACTTCTTTGAGGTGATATGGCGCACACGAGTCCACTAATCACCACGCAATACACTACTATGGATTCATCCCCGTTTCCCTACAAGAAGGCCATCCATAGTACTCACACTTGTCTTGAGCATTTTAGAGTATCCACTTCAAGTTGTCTATGTACCATGTAAGCATCCAAGAAGTCCATAACCGTGGACCCGGCTATTCGAATAGATCATGTTAACCCTGCAGGGGTGTACTTCTTCACACACGCTCTCGCCACTTACCGCCATGTACACGTCATGTATCTCGGCAACCTTCAAGCGGAAGCCTGGCGAGGGTGTCAGCCACGACCTGACTAACCACACAAGACTCTAGCCCAGGTTTATCGCCTATTTGGGTTCCATCCGCAAGGAGATCCGGCCGGGGTTTCGCTCACGGCCCCAAACGATGTGTGCAGGGTTCCCGAGCCCACCGTCCGGGTGCCACTCGGTACACCAGGCCACGTGTGCCTAGTCTGTCCCAAGCCCACCTGGCCGGGTGCCACTTGGTAGACTACTAACACTGCCTACAAACACCAGAAACTAGTTGCGACTCCTGGACAGAGATCAAGTTGGTTAATAAGTCGAGAGGGGCCGAGTTACCGGAACCCAATGTGTGGTAGTATCGAGTCATTGGACAACATACATAGAACTCAGTGCTTAAGGACGGTTCCAGTGAGACAACCCACCATGTACTCCTACATGGCCTCTCACCGCTACCTTTACCAAATCGTGTTCACACACTTCACTCTCAGCATCAGAACATAGAACACTGCACTCCAGTTCATTCCCAATGAATCAGACCTGACACACTCTAAGCAATAGCAGGCATAGCATGGTAGGAACACAACAATGGCTTCAATCAATTCCTACACATGCTAGTGGGTTTCAACTATTTACTGTGGCAATGACAGGTGATGCAAAGGAATGGGTTCAACTACCGTAGCACAAAGTAGCAGATGAATCGTTGTTGTCCTAATGCAATAACTGAGAGCAGGAGCGAGAGAGTAGGATTGTATCGGAATGAACAAGGGGGTTTGCTTGCCTGGTAGATCAACAAGGGAGGCACTGCTTCACAGACAGGTACACTGGAACGGTCTCCGGAGTAGGACATATCAAGAAGGGACGGTGCCAACAATCAATACACAAGCATATGCAACAATATGATGCATGAACATGGCATGAAGATGTGATGCTGTTTGAGCCAATGCAACTAGTATTCATTTGGTTTGAAGTCCATTTGAACCAAAGGTTCAAATGCATCTCCAAATAAGCTCTTTATATAAGCCATTTTAGTTTTTCACTTATACAGCAGGTATAACTTGGTTTTTCATGCATGAAACTAGTATAAATGGATAGGTTGCATTTTTCTGATAATTTTTCATATATAATTTATTTCAATCTGAGCTACGGTTGAATTGATATGAATTTTTGAAGTTTTGAACATTTTCTGGAATTTCCTGATTTATTTTAATTCCAGGAAATATGTTATTGCGCCACATGACGTCATGCATGCGTCAGCAGGTCAACGGTGCTGACCAGGTCAAACCTGACGGCTGGGACCCACATGTCAGTGTAACATCTAACTAACAAAGTTAGTTAGTGTTAGGTTAGCACTAACCTAGGTTAATTAGGGCCTGGGCCCACCTGTCAGAGCGACAACTAATTAACTGAGTTAATTAGCGCTAACTAAACTAACACCTAACTAAACAGGGGCATGGCCCACGCGTCAGTGACCCTGGGGGGGTCAAACCCCAGGTCAAACAAGTCAAACCCGCCGGCGGTTAGTCGCCGGCGAGATCCGCGGCGTACTTGTGCCCCGGTTTCCTCTGTGGTGCTCCAATTGACGCGCGACTAGGCGTGTTGGAGAGCCAGCTCGATGGCGCGTCGGCTGGTGGCCGTGGCTGGGCCTGGGTTGGACGGAGTCGGCGGCGGCCGGAGTTCGGTCGTGCACGAGAGCGCGTTTGGAGCTCGAAGACGAGAGAAGCAAAGCGCTAGGGATGCTCTACGGGGCCTTACGAGCTTGTTGGACTCGCCGGGGTGACCAAATGGTCACCGGAGCTGCGTCGACGGCGAGCTCGGTGGCGGCGAAGGTTCGGCCATGGTGGAGACGACAGCTAGAGGGCGAGCACGACCAGGGGAGAGAGGGGAGAAGAAGCAGGGCTCACGGCGGACTTGTAGGGCTGCTCGTTGTGGCCGGGGACGCGCTAGAGACGACGAAGCGGCGATGGCGATCTGCGACGGCCGGAGGTGATGAAGGCGACGGCGACGGCTCCATGGGGCGCTCCGGCTTGTGTGGCTCGGCGGAGAGCTTCAGAGCGAGGAGGCGGAGCTCTTGCGCATGTCGGAGAGGCGAGGGGGGGGGGTGGCTACGACAACGGCGTGCGGCGGCGACGGCAGCGTTCGGGCACGGTGGGGAAACGACGAGGGAGAGAACAGGGGGAGAGTGAGAGCGGTCGGGGCGGCGCGTGGCGTCGCGCGGGGCATCCAAACGACGAGGGGGAGAAGCAGGAGGTGGCGGGGAGATGTGGCCCCAGCCAGACGCGTGGCCGTGTGCGCCGGCGCGTGCCCCGTCCTCCTAGCGCGAGGAAGGGGACGACTGGCGTTGGCCAGCTGGCTGGGCCGGCCTGCTGGGTCGCTGGGCCAGGCCACACAGTGCCAGGCCACGGGTAAGTCCAGGTAGGGTTTTCCTCTTTTATTTCCTTTTCTCTTTTTCTGACATTTGTTTTGATTTAATTAAAATACTAAATCATTTTATTACCTTATGCCAATTTTTGCAGGAGCTAACTATATTATTCCAGAGCTCCTCAGCAAATGGCATAATTTTTGGACATATATTATATATATATGACATATATATATCCAATGCAAATAATTATCGAATTAATCCAAATGGCCAAAATAAATATCCATGAGCTCCTAAAATATATTGAATTTTACCTCTGACCAATATTTTCAGAGAGCAACATGAACATTTTCTTGGACCTTTTTGGAACAATTTTTATTTGGGTCATTTTCAGAGATGATTCTGAGGGTTTCACAAGTCCTCATTTCAAAATTAAATGGAATTTAAAAATGATGCACAACTGGCTAGCTAGTCTAGGTCATACCAGAACTAGGGATGTGACACCCAGCGACCCGCTCATCATCTGAGTCTTTGAACATGCGTCTGAAGCGAGAAAGGCGTCATTTCACCGTCGCGGAAGAACGGGTGTAGATGACGTCGAACTCATCGCCAGTGATGGTTCTAACCTTGTACTCACCGCCGATTGTGGAGATTTGGGATGCCATGGATTGGGAGGAGGGTTAGGATTAGTGGAACTGCCGTAATGTGAATGGACGGGACGACTAGGAGCGAACCGTCATAATATTGAAGGACGTGTGGGGACGAGTAGGAGCGAACTGCCAGCGTGCGAACGGCAGGGTAGTGGCTTTCCATTCTCCCATGATACGCGCTTCCAAGAGCCCTTGGATCTGAGATTGAACAGTTGCATGGCGTGATTCTAGACCTATGGGTGAATATCCTATCCTGGAGGGTTATTCTGCAAATTTTCAGCAACCTAGCATGCGACCGTTTGATCTCAGATCCAAGGGCTGCCAGTAGCCCGTATCATGGTCGCGCCTACCACGACCGTCGCGTCGCTCGCGCGGTCGCGCCCTTTGAGATTTAGCATGGTACGTTAGGCTATCTGATGTTGGCATGTCATACATAGTCATCACTTAGTCACTCATACTACAACAAGGTTAGCTATAAGGTTCGTTATAAGTGTATTTTTTTACTCCTCTCTATCTCTTTCTTCATACTCCCTTCATCCCATAATATAAGAACGTTTTTGACACTAGTGTAGTGCCAAAAAAGTTCTTATATTATGGGACACAGGGAGTACTAGTATTTATTGCATTTGCCAAGGAGTGACCTCTTCCAAGGAAATGGTATTGCTAAGTTTGCATCATTTAATTAGCTATAGACTCAAAATTGTCTTTTCACCTAGGTACACGCACTTAGCACCATTTCTTAATTGGGTCACCAAACTAGTCTCTCTCTTCTTGATTAACATGCCACATCAGACTTTATGCCTATGTGGCAAGCTTAGCACCTGTAGGAGCAAGTAAAAGTAAGTACAATAGTGCGCTTTACATGGCATTTTTGCATATGTAGAGGAAAGAGAGGCAAGGAAAAAGTGGAGAAGTGGGCTCTCATGCAAGAGCCAGCCTCTACTACATGGTGGAGCATTGGGAGAGGCACCTGTATGGAGGTGGTCAGGAATCGGGAGACTCACGCCGGTCGTAGCGCCGCAGTTAAAATGATAATGGCAAGTCAAATCCCGGGGCCCCACCCGTCCAGCAGTAACTCGATGTCAAATCACACAGCCCTACATTTGCAGCAGCCTACTCCCTGATCTTCTCGCATCTCTGTCGAACCGACTAGGCGGAACTGCCCCGCCTACCGCGTAGGAAAAGCCCGCGCAGTATACTCCCTCCGTCTAGGTGACCAAGGTGGAGAGGAAAACGAGAGAACTTAATGTTTAGGGAGTATTTGCTAAGGCTGGTTGTAATGGTACTAGCCTTAGCAATTTTGATGAGGTGTCATAGAATTAAATGAAGAAAGAGAGAGAGTTCAGTACTATGTGTCATACATGGCAATAAATAAAGTACTACATGACACTAATATATGATACATGGCACAGGAGTACTAAGTATTATTAATACAGTTTTGCTAGAACTCATCTAGATGAGATATAATTTGGTCTCATTCATCTTTTATAGCCATTGGATATGATGCTATAAGATGCGTGTGTGCTGACGTGGGTTGTATTTGTTCTTGTGCAACGAATTGATCACTCCATGTCATGTTTGATAGTCTCAAGTCATTAAAAGCATACAAGCCCCACATCTCTTATTGGTTGATTCCTCTATTTATGTCAGAAAATAAGAAACAACGTGAGAGTTAATGCACCACGCCTATGTGTTTACTATTTGGTTTTCGTAAGATGACTTAATACTAACCTAGATGGAGGGAGTATTCGATTTGACAGCGGGCGGCGCAGTTCTCGGTACGGCTTTAATGCAGACGAGGGAGGGATTAGCGGTTCCCGATATGTTGAACGACTAATGCATGCTCCTTCAATTAATGCATGAGGGAAGTAATGGGAGGAGGTCCAGGAAAAGAGGCTGCACGATGTGAATGCAACACAGTTTGCCCTTATTGCCCTCATATAAAGGCGCCCCTCCATTCCAATCCATCTACCACATCGTACGCACCTAAGCATTTGCCTAGGCACCTACACTAAGAGCAAAAGAGCTCACTCCAGACCCATGGCGGCGATGCGCGCGAGCGGCCAGCAGCTGCGCCAGATGGTCCACGACGCCGGCCTGCGGCATGGCGCCGAGGATCGTCTCCAGACGGTGTTGGAGACCGGCTGGTGGATGGCTGCCGTCGACGCCAACTACGACTCTTAGTTGGACCAGATGATCGTTGCCACCAGCAACAAGTTCACCGTCCTCAAGAAGCTCGCGGACGACATGGCCGTACTCCTCCAGCCCGCGTGCCCGGGCTCCTCATTTCCCGCCACCATAATCGGCCTCCATGGCCGGAACCTCTTTCAAGCACTGGTGGCCATGCGACTGCCCGCCGACGCCACGAAGAATGTCCACCTGGAGGTCGCGCTCGCCGCGAGGTGCCTCGCCCTGCAAGAATTCGTCGACCTACACATCCACGTGTATGAGCAAATCGTGTACATAGGTATCTACAAGGCCAGTGAGGATGCTACGATGTTGGCCTTCCTCAACCGGCTGGAAGCCTTGGATGCTTTGGTGAGAAGCACCTCGACCTCGCCACAAAAGCCGCCGCTGCTTAGCCGCCAGTCGGTGTCTCGGCGCACTAAGTTGAGGAGGAGTAGGTCGTACGTTCATGGATCCATCTTTCTTCTTGCCTTCTGTAACCACCACTGCGATCGCACCATCATGGCCTTAATTCTTATTGTGCTGTTGCATTCTTGTTCCAGTCAATACCGACATGTGCGATCCCTTTGCTTAATTATATGCATCACTGTAACTAGTACTCCATCCGTCAATTTATAAGTTGTGCTTACCCTTTCCATCAACTTCATGCAACGCGCGGGCATCTTGCTAGAAACACTAGAATATGTCTATATAATTTGTATGTGATAGTCCATTTGAAATCTCAAAAAAGAAAAATATTTAGGTACAGAGGGAGTAATATATTAGGAGTATATCAAAACAATAGTGATTTCTTTCAAGTTTGTGAACAAATACTACTATTCTACTACTTTGGATCCGTCGCAACGCACATGCACATTGCTAGTAAAAGGAAAAGGCCTGCCGCGTTCGCGTCACACCCCCACACGCCCGGGAATCGGGAGTACTCCATGGCCCATCCGGCATGACACATAGCTTAGGTAAGGCGTGTTGCCTAGCATTTTCACTTTCATGTGGGACCGCCGTTGAGCAAACCGACACCCCGCCCGCCGCCAGGTTGGAAAACAGAAACGAGGGGAAGATCTAGCTGTAGCACGGAAGCCAAGAAATTTGGTGTCAGATGGGGCTCGTTGATAGAGTAGGAGCATTCTGTACTAGTACTACTCCTACTAGTACCAAGTTTGTACTCATAACTATATTACTAGTACTACCACTATACAACTAGTAGGTACGTGCACAGCACAACATCGTAGGAACAAAAAACGGGAATCTTGTTTTGGGTGATTTATCTTTTTTCCAATCAACATAGTATGAATAATATGATTTGGGGGGCACCCATGAAGCTTATGTGGCTCGGTTGCATGGCTACTAAAGGTTAGAGAAAAATAAATAGATAATGTGTTTAGAGTGCACTCCACTAAATAGATATACTTTGGATCCATTGCAACGGACCAGCACATCTATGTCTATACCCCCTAGATAGTGTGTGAAAAACTTTGAAAGTTGGTCGTTGGATAAAGCCAATCCGACGGTACAAAGATGGCAAATCCAAGCACTACTGGCCGTTGGATATCATCCACCAGATTCTGCCACATGTATAATCTAGAAGACTCCATGGTTGAACTTAGGGGTTATTTGGATTGTGACTATCTTTGCCATATATTTCCACATGATTTTTGCCACACTTGCCTTAGTTGAGTTGCTCAAATTGTTAGCCACACTTTGGCTTGCCTAAGGGAATCTTGCCACACTTTTTATGTCTATGACATGTGGGGCTCACTGCTTATAAAAAATTCCTTGCCTTAGGTGTGGCTAGAACCAAACACCTACCTAACTTAGTCAAACTTGCCTAAGGTTAGGTGTGGCAAAGTGTCGCAAGGTGTGGCTAGGAACCAAACAGTCCCTTAATTCATGACTAACTTTGCCATAACTAAGCTTAGGCAAAGTTATTAGTTCTTCAAAATGAGAGCCACAAGTTGGCAAGCCTAAGGGAATCTTGCCACATTTTGTGTGTGTATGTCATGTGGGGACTTAGTGTGGCTTGCCTAAGGTGTGGCTTGAACCAAACACTCACCTAAGTTAATCAAACTTGCCTAACCTTGCATTCCACCAGATTTTGCCACATTTTAGAAACCAGAAAACTCCACATGTAGAAGCATAATGCACAAACCACCAGAATCTCATGCGAGCAATGCACGTGTACCTTACTAGTACTAGTTGGTAGTAGTAAGAAACAAATTCCAGTTTTGGCACGAGCTCGTACTGCGGGAGCACCACAAGGCCTGCTGCAGGAGTTACATTTCCCTCTTGGGGCCCACGGGACTGAACTTCAGTGGCTTAGTGCCCGGCCTATGAGTCAATGACATGCGGACCTTAAATGCGGCTGGCCCACATGTCATTCTCATGGTGGTGGCGTGGGTCGCGACTCACTCGTTTGAGATGAACCGGCCGGTGGTGGCGTGGCCGTGGCGAGAGTGCCACAGCTGGGCGTCAGGGCATTACGAGGCGTAGATGGCTACACCGGCGGGTACTACCTGTAGTACATAAGTACTCCAGCTGAGGATTCGATGGTGCGGGAGTACGGATCGGAGCACAGCAGCGGAGTAGGCAAACCGCGTCCAATCGGGTGTGTCTGTGGTAGAAAGTTGATGGTCGCCGCAGTTCAGCTCGCCAGCATGTCATGCACACAAAGGCAGAGGAGCGGTGGGGCCGAGATCGATGAGGGGCACGTCGGGGGGATGAGGATCTCTTGACGTGAACAATCCTACCATTCTGTCACTAACATGTGGGACCCATAAGCGTGGGTCCCACCTGTCAGCGAAGGAGAGGCAGGGCTAGGCAGTGATAGCCATGTCAGAGGATCCATGTTCTCGTCAGGGGACGTCATGCCGTGTGTTGGAGCTGCATCATGGGAATCGCGTGTGGGTGTGGCAGTGGTAGAAACAAGAAACGTGATGGTCGCCGTGGTTCAACTTCCATGGACATGTTGTCATGTCTGCTGACACATGTATATCAAAACTAGAGTGTTTATATTTCAAGCACGTGAACAAGTATTATTCTACTAGTTTGGATCCATTACAACGCACGGGCCAGCACATTGGTTGTAGTAGTGTCCATCTCTATCTCTAGAGGCCTTCCCTCGTTCATCCTTTTCTCTCACAAGATAAACTACTCATACAAATGCATCTTGATGTTCCATGGAACACACGAGGATGTTTCCTTGGGGTTCTCTCCAGCGCGGCGTGGCCGCAGTTGCAAGTTGACGCCCCTTGAGATGCCGACGTTGAGGGGCACTCGGATTTCCTCCGATGAGCAGGTAAGATGAGTTTGATCACGTAGTAAATGCATTCTAAAGACTACTTCCGTGTCCATTTCCAAATTCTCCCCCTTCCCACTGTTTCACAGGTTAGGCTCGGTCCGAGTGGAGATTGGCTTGCATATGTATTGGAGGGTACCAACATCAATTTGCACAACATTTACAACGGTGACACCGTTCCCGTAGAACCTTTGTCCAGCATTGGGATCAGCCATGGAACGGGCCACCGCATGAATTGGTATGATGGAACCACGGTGAGATTGAATAAGATAGCACGAACCTTGCACATGGCGGTCAAAGCCGGACCATGCTGTCTGCGGCCGACTTGTTGTCGTACGAGTAGGAAGATGCTGTGCTCCTTTCTAACCGCATCTTCGCGGTGACAAACCAGGGGACTTATTTTGTATGGGACACATCCTACGATATACTCCCTCTCTCCCAGTTTATTTGTTTTGAATCTTTTCGTTTTATAAGTTTCAAATTCAAATTTAGAGCTCCCCATCACATGTTGAGATTACAATGTCCATTAAATCGTTGCGTGCATGTATAGTAAAGAAACAAATCTCGAGTTTGGCACGAGTTCGTGCTGCGGGAGCACCACCAGCCCTGGCGCAGGAGTTACATTTCCCTCTAAGTGCCGTCGGGACTGAGCTTCAGCGCCTTTGAGTCAATAACATCTGGACCCGATAGGTGACTGGTCCACCTGTAATGCTCCCGAAGGCAGAGGGGTAGTGGGGCCAAGAGGGGTGAGCCGCAGGTCGGGGGACATGTGGTGTCATGGGTTCGAGCAGCATCGTGGGAATCGCGTGTGGCTGTGGTAGAAACTTGATGCTCGCCGCATTTTAGGTGGCCCACATGTCATGCACACAAAGGCAAAGGGGCGGTGCGGCCGAGAGGGGTGAGGCGCACGTAGGGGTGTGTGGTGTCGTGGGTTGGAGAGGCATCGTGGGAATCGCGAGATGAAACATGATGGTCGTCGTAGTTGAACTTCCATGGACAAGCTGTCATGTCTACGGACACATGCACTGCATACCGATCACTAGAAGGAGTAGCAGAGAAAGCTATATATGCGGATAAATAGTTCCTTATAGTCAAGCGGACCCATGCTACTACTCTGTTCCAAAGACATGCACACCATCGAAATAGTCCATCTATATCAATATACACCGAGAGGGAATACTTTTTTTACAAGAGAGGAAATAGTTCATCCATCAATAATGCCCTCCTGCCGGTGCAGCCTTTTATTCTTCTTCTTCTTCTTCTTCTTCTTCTTCTTCTTGTTCTCATTCTCCGTGGGAGACGGCTTCGCAACAAGCTCTTTGGACCTTGCAGCTATCTTGAAACTCACACGGGCATCGAGGGCAGCATATTTTATCCACTCGTATGTCAAGGGATAATTCTCCCATCCAGACGACCTTAATGCCACCGTCTCGTCACCCTTCTGAGATTTGTACCGAGCACAAAATTTGCTACGTCGAATAGGGATGGTGTCTGTTTATCACAATCTTCTACATGAATTTTGATTCTTGTTTGTAGGTCAGCGATGCTTTTCAAATCAAGGTTGTATGGCTCCAGCTTTTGTTTGTCCCCTTCGATGGCTGCCCCACAGAAGTATACGTCCTCCCAAGACAAGAAATCGTGAAGCTCACGTGGTATGGAGGGCGAGTGTATGATGTGGTACACTAAAACATCATCTTCGAGGCACAGCTGAAGGACGGCGGCGCGCTGGATCTTCCCAGGGGCACGCTCCATGTACTCTGCATCGAGACCGATGACCCTCGTCTCTACCTTTTTGAGGGAGTTGGATATATTGTTTATCCACTGCCGAACAACCCTTGGGTGGACGGTGACAATGACAACTATGCGCATCGAGCCTTCGACGAGGACATGTTGGACGCTAAAAACCTGCATCTTGATCTCTTTCGCCATTTGGAACCGCTGGAACGGATGGCTATGGTTTGGAGAATTAGGATTAGATGGCTAGTCTAACTGAAGTAGTAGATGATTATTGAAAGAGGTTAAAACAATGTGAACACAGTGGTGTTTGGATGCAAATGAAGACGAAGGGGAGGTGAAGAAGCCGAGGAGAATCGGTTCCCGATGGAGAAGTAAATGGGAGAAGTGGCGTTCATGCAGTTGATTAGACGGCTAGGTAGACTAAATGAAAAGGCTATGCGGGTAGACTGATGAGTCATACCTGTTCGTGTACGGGACCATCCTTCCTGATAGGTGGGACCTATGCAAACAGATAAAAAAAATGTGTCGTAGCTTTTTTTTTGAGCGAGTGAGTGGGAGACACAACATTCTCTGGTTAAGGAATACTCCCTCAGTTTAGGTGAGTATAAGTCACCTTATGAAAATCAGGTTTTCCCAAAACCTTTAGGCGTGGAGCATTAACTTCTTGCTCGATCCCCTCCCATCCTCGTTAGCCAGCATTCTCTTCCTCTGCTATCGCGTTCTACCTTTCCATTTTTCCTCTTCCCAAGTGTGGAACGATCTGCATGCCGCCCTTGATGCACCAGAATGACCACTGCATGCATCGCGGCAGGGTGTTGATTGGGCATGCACGAGAATTTGGTTCTGCTCGCAATATGGATGATACCTGAACGATGAAGTGAACAGGCATGCTAGCACGGGAGACCTATTTCCGCTATACAATACTGGAGTACTCATGTTCCTACTACTACTACTACTAGTAGTAGTAGTAGTACAACAGTGGTACACTTCATGGTCAAAATACTATTCATCTGGTCGTCATAGTGAAGTGACAACACCCTGCGCCTGACACTAGTCCAGGTGGCATGTTCGAGTTACCAAAGTTAGCCTCACCCTTTGCACTGTGCAGTCTGTCACCGCCGCTGTACAGCACATTGGCGCCTCGCCTTGTCTCCTTCTCCGCTCCCATAGCACCACTCCATCTCCATCTCCTTCTCCGTCTCCGTCTCCATCTCACTGTACCCCCATGTACCGTCGTCTCACTTGCCTCCTCCAGTACCAGCATTCCCTCACTAGACGCTCCAGCACTGACAGCCTTCTCCCCCGTAAATCAAGCCCCCCCAAAAACCCCACCTTCCAAACTCCACCATGGCCGAACGCGAACCGCGCAACATCCATATGAGCCGCGATTGGAGCAATAACCCCAGTGACATCCTCGACCTCTGGTGTTCATGTATGGATATGTTGAGCGCCCTGCGGCTGGCTGCATGCACGAGGGACATGCACACGGCCTTCGTCGAAGCAAGGCGTAAGCTTTTCAAGACACCCTGCTTGCTGCTATCTGGTCTTGCGAGATTGGCTCACCTTGATACGGAGGCGTACATGATGCCCCTCGACTTCAATCCGATCTCCATTAGACGAAACTTCTTTGCAGGTATGTAGTGGGTCGCCGTACATCATTTCCCTCGACATCGATCCAATCACCATCGCCCGAAACTTCTTGGCATGTATGTATTGGGTTGGCATGAACTCCCACTGGATGGCTGCCTTCAGAGAAGACTGTAAAAAGTTGGTGCTCGTGAACTTCCAGACCTCCCATGAGATTATCCTTCCTCCGTTGGTTTATATAGAGTATTACCATCGCGGTCCAAGTCATCTAGATTACCACGTCAGTTGGACGGACCTTGTTTTGCAGAAGATTGTAATCTGCCAAGTGCCCACACGATATGCGAATTACGCAGACTTCAAGCTAATTGCCTTGTTCGACCGCGGACTCGCCTATCTTTACACTGGTGCCTTCTTTAGCTGGAGAGAACCCAGCTCGCAGTGGATCATCGTCAAAGCTGACACACACTTCTGTGATGCTATTGAACACAATGTCATCATCTACGAGATCGACAAAGCAGATGGCACCATGTATTGTTGGGACGACGCATATAAGTTGTTTCCATCTCATGTTAATGATGATGCCATGACACTGTTTGAACTTTTTGTGATGATTGGCATATCCCTGTTTGAGTAGAATTTGAGTAGAACTATGGCAATGTATTAGAGACACCGTAAATCAGCTATATTTGGAATGAGTTAATTCATGCGATTGTGACCATGTCATTACAGCCAATTTGTACCCTCAATAATCAAACGGTTAGCAACATATGGATATTATCCTTATTTTACAGTAATCTATATACTACTACTAAATATGAGTGTGTATCAATGGCCATGTTAGTTTCTTCATTTTCATGATGTAGAAACATGCACCACACTGTTGGTTTCATCTAACCATACATTAGGGAAGTAAATGTGCATATGGAGAACTCTATATTTGGAAGCAGTGAAATCCTGCAATGCTTACCACGTGTACATACCTACATTCGCCCTTCAGCAATCAATGGCTAGAATAATATCCTCACAAATTTTTTGCCCACAGAACACGAGTATATAACAATGCATGGTTTTTTAGTTACCTTGAAGAATTTTTTTGTGAGGACAGAACATGATTACATAACTTGCATGACATGGTAGTTTCATGTGAAGAATCGATTGCGAGATAACATGAGTATAACCATGCATGGCACTTCTATATTTTTGAACCCAGTATACATTTCCCTGTATTTTCCTCCCAGTTCCAACAGGGACATATCAATGTTGTTTCTTGCATTATCCTACTCATACTCTGAACAATGTTGATCTTACATTAACAATGCCTGTCCTTTTTGATATGAGGCAATGTCCCTACAGTTACTGCCCTCTATATTCACACCACCTTTGCCAAAAACACGGAAGCACAATTGGTTCCTCGCTCGATTAGATGACGGCAAAAGACTGATGATCATTCGGACACATGAGTCAGAAAAGTTATATTGCAAAAAACCCACTGTATACAAGCACTGTGTAATACGTGAGTATCCGGACAGTGGCTGTTACGTCTATGAGCAGGATACCAGCTTGTTGGGGCCTTTAGGATTTTTTTAGTTGGAGGCGGGTAAACAGCCTTGGTTCACACTCTCTGTTTCTCGGACTCAATTATCCGATTAACCAGGAGATCACCATTGGCAAGGACCTTGATGGCAGAGAGGCTCTGTTTGCTATGGAAAATTGTGTCTACACGGTGAGCCCTAGGAGTTCGGGAGAAAACTCCCCTAATTGTCAACGATAAAGCCTACAGCCAAAAGAAGGTGAGAATGACAAAGGCATCCATATTAACTTTGATCCTTGGATGTGTCAATTACAACAGGCAGTGATGTGGTTCAAGCTTTCAGGTTGATAGCTAATTGGGCTGTTGCATCAAAAGGGTGGAGTACTGGTGTCTCCGGATCACTGGTCGCTGAAGCGGGGCTGCAAATTATGATGGTGTTGGATCATCTCTTCGAATGACTGTTGTCTTTGCTGCTTGTTTTGGATGGGTAGTTCTTTCTTTTGTTATGCATATTCCTTGTCATTCTCGTCTATGTCACTCTTACTATAATAGTTGCTTCTGTTTAGAATGTCATTCTCGTCTGGATCACGAGAGTCTGAGCGCTGCAGATGGGTGCGTTTTGGTGGTGTAGCAAGACTTCTTATGAACTATCATGTCTTGTTGTTTATGTCAGTAGTAGTCACTAGTCAGTGTTTGAATGGTGTATATATCGTTGTTTCAAACTGTTTATTGTCTCGAACTACTGGTGGGCTAAATAAGGGCATCACCATTCTCCAGTGTTTAGAGTATATCTCCTTTTTTCAAGTTATATAATTTGAGCTCAGTGTCTTTTCGATGATGTACACTTGTTTGGGACAGTGAGGTGTCGTTGAATATGGGCTGAGTAGTAACGCAATGCCAAACATGTCAATTATGACTCTCAGGCCGGGCTCTCCAAAAAAGAAAGAATAAGGACTCTTAGGCCGACATGTGGGAGCCACCGGTGTTTTCATGCGCTTGCGCGCCAAGAGCATATTGGCGCGTGCTCGAAATTCATACTACCTTTTCATCCCCAGTCTCCCGCCCCTCCCCCACCTCTGGAATCTCGATTCCTACTCCAGTTCCCCCAAATCCCCCTCCTGTACTCCCTATACTCAAGCGCACTATCATGTCGCCAGTCAACGCGGATCTCCGAGCCGGAGATCCTGGGGTCCGTCCTGCCTTCAGTCGGTGTGTGCTGTCGCTCAACAGTGGCATGACGACGCTTGACGACCAGTTTGCCGGCAAAGTGCTGATGGTAACCATCAATGGCGACCGGCCTCCCGTCTCGCCAGACGACCTTGTCAAAGCTCTTGGCATTGCGCACGACATCCAAATAAGTGACTTGCTCGTTGAAGTCTGTCCGCCAACGGCTGATTTCTTTGTCAGGTTCCGGACAACTTTCGACTGCAGTCGTCTGTTCGAATCTTCCTGGCGTTTGTTCTGCGATGGCGCACTGGTGAGCTTTGATCGGTGGCACCCAAGATGGGTCTTGGTGCCCTCTGAGCTTGAGTTTTTAACAAATCTTACCTTCCATGGCATGCCTCGACGTGCTTGCAATAGCGAGTCCATGAACGAGCTTATCAACGACCTTGGAGGTGAGCTCGTAAGTATGTTTGTTCCTCCAGACAGCTGGGCTCTGACGGTTATCGCATGGATGAAGAAGCCATCCACCATACCGAAGGTGATTGGTGTTGAGATACCGGTGGAGGAACCGGGGTTGTACTATTCGTCGCACCCAAGGCCGCCACAGACCATGTTAGGGATGTACCTATATCGAGTGTTCATGCATGTCGAAGAGGTGGTCAATCCATCAATCGAAGTCCTGCCGCCGCTGCAGGTGCCAGGGTCCGTCGATGACGTCCATTATAGGAGTCAACGTCAGAATTTCGCCATGTTGCTCGGAATGATGGATGGCACATGGCCTACTCCATCGCGCGGCGGAGGCCACTGCTTCTTTGGGAGAAGAGGCAGGGCTGGCTGCCTGGATCTACTCTAATTTGAGGTAACAACTGAATCTTGTCAGATACTAGTTAAATCCAAGCTATGGGTGTGAAGCACTGATATGCCAGTACATTTGATTGTGACCTGTTCTAATTTTGTACCTGAAGTTTTTTTAGAAAGGGCTGTACATCAACTTAATGTGCTAGCAGAACTTATTGTGTTGTCTGTCTGTTTTCTCTGCACAACATTCAAGATATTTCCCCTTCATTGATAAAGACGATGAACCGTTATGTACGACTTTGTTGGTTTCAACATAGCCCTTTCCGTAGCGATCCGCTGCTTCCATCCTGATTGTGCCGCCTGCATGAAATTTTGTATGCAAGTTCAGTGTGCTATGATGTTCTATATGATTGTGTCAACTATATAAGTTTTTACTAAGCATCAGCAATGCATATGGCTGAAAGATGTATTTACGAGCATCGACGGATGGCTCTCTCTCTCTACCTCTCTCTCTCACACACACGCGCACACGCACAAGTAGGAGCGTTGAATTATTTATTTGCTCGTGATAGCTTTTAACTAGGTTCCACTGTAATCTAACTTTTTTCTTAAGTTATTAATTGAGCTCAGTGACTTCAAAAAGTTGTACAAAAGCCTTGTTTGGGCCTTTCCAGCGTTACTGAATGTGGGCTGAGTAACCATGTTAGGTTGTATTGTACTACACAGGCTTTTTTTTCAACATCAGCAATGCAACTGGGCCGACAGTTGTACACAATATCCGGGTCAACTTGTTATTCTCCGCCCCGCTGGGCTACAAACTTTCCTAGGAGGTATGCATTAGGCTTAACAAGAAAATGGACTTTAAGAAATAATAAATGGGATGTAATTATAATAACTGGGCAATAACTATGCACCAAACACGTAATTAGTTTAAAAATATATTATTTTTGGATTTTCAAAATTTTAGTTTCATCACTTGTTGCGCGCGCAATATTTCGTTGGATTTTAACGTAATACAACTTTATTTTGAAATTATATTTAACCTGACTAGAAATTTCGGATAAAAATATTTCGGATCCCATCAAAATGTGGGATTTTTTTTTGAATTCTGTTTTGAGCGGTTGTTTGAAGTTATTAATCGTTGTACTAGCTAGAAGTTGGGCTATACTTTTAACAAACTGTAATGGGTTGTAGTAAATACCATTAGAATTAAAAAATGGGCTGTACATTCTTACAAATTGCAAATGGGCTATATGTTCTCTGCCAAATCCGAGCTGTAGGCCTACTAAGTTGACGCGTACCAAGGGCTTTGTCAACTCAGTCAATATAAACGATTCTAGCTATAGTGATCGTACGTTGTCCATCCAATGGCCGTAGTGCTTCTTCAACCTCTGGCCTTCTTGCTCCAGCCGCCCAAAGCAGCGCCGGTCGTGTCGCGTGCTCCTACCTCCCGTGTACGGCTGTGATGCCGCGGAGTCCTCACCGCCCCGTACTACTCCCACCGCTGGCCAGGCCCTGTGGCGACGGGAGCCTCACAACGCAGCCGAACCAG
Organism: Triticum aestivum; assembly: GCF_018294505.1. NCBI lineage: Eukaryota > Viridiplantae > Streptophyta > Magnoliopsida > Poales > Poaceae > Triticum > Triticum aestivum. The sequence continues at coordinate 363,608,758 of NC_057807.1, forward strand.
TGAACCCTCGTACTCCTCTCCGCGCGGGCTTCCACTGCTGCGTCTTCCCCGGCTCCGCATCGTCCCCTTCCTAGGCCTCGCCGTCGTCCACCGCCCTGGTGCTCTCGGCATGGCGTGGTCAATGTGGTCAACGACCGACTTCCATCGGAAGAGTACTGTACGTGGAGAGGCTGACAGCTGGGTCCAGGCGGCCGCGGAAGTGCCTCCTTATTACGCGCCAAATAACTATTCCTCCACCTGACAGCAGGGACCCACCGGATGGGCCACCTTATTTCGCGAAAAAAAACATTCCCCCTTGACTGCTGGGACCCACCGGACGGGCCATCGTATTGCGCGAGAAAAATGTTTCCCCTGTTGTCAGCTCGGACCCATCGGATGTGCCTCCTTATTACGCACACAAAAATGATTACTCCCCCTGCTAGCTGGGACCCACCATGGTGGGAGGCTGACTTGTGGGCCAACTAAGTTGACTGGGACGGGGGCCTTTGTCAACTTTAGTCAATATGAACGATTCTAGCTCCAGTGACCGTACGATGTCCATCCAACGACCGTAGTGCTTCTTCAACCTCTAGTCTTCTTGCTCCAGCCGCCCAAAGCAGCGCCGGTCGTGCTGCATGCTCCTGCCTCCTGTGACCGGCTGTGCTGCCGCAGAGGCCTCACCGCCCTACTATTCCCACCGCTGGCCAGGCCCTGCGGCGACGACAGCCTCACACTGCAGCCGAACCAGTGAACCATCGTACTCCTCTCCGCGCGGGCTTCCGCTGCCGCGTCTTCCCCGGCTCCCCGTCGTCCCCTTCCTAGGCCTCGCCATCGTCCATCGCCGTGGTGCTCTCGGTGCGGCGTGGTCAACATGGTCAAGGAACGACTTCCACCGGACGTGGACTGTACGTGGAGAGGCTGACAGCTGGGTCCACGGCCACAACAAGGAAGTGCCTCCTTGTTACGCGGAAAATAATGATTCCTCCACCTGACAGCTGGGACCCACCGGATGGGCCACTGTATTTCGCGAAAAAATGTTTCCCCCTGACATCTGGGACCCACCAGCTACATCTTCGCACGCAAGGAAGTGCGTACGAAAAAAACGATTCTCCCCCCTGACTGCTGGAACCCATGTGCTACATCTTCGCACGCAAGGAAGTGCCTGACAGTCGGGACCCACCTAGTCGAAGCGTACGTAGCATTGTCATTCTGGTCGCGAATGTGTACGTACATATATATTGGTGGATATAGAGGCGCACACATGTCGTAGTAGAGGCGCGTACATGTCGTAGTAGAGGCGCGCACGTAGCACGTACACGTACGTACAGCGGCCAGTGTGCAAGAAAGAAAATACGGCCACATATGTGTACATATGGGCGGGGTCTCGAACGCCTACTCGCGCATACGTACGGCCAGGGCTCGTGTACATGGCTGGGTCGGAACGGAGAAACAACATCGTCGTGTTCATGGGGAGGCAGCGGAATGTGTCGTGTTCATGGGGAGGCAACAGAACGCGTCGTGTTCATCGGGAGGCAACGGAATGCGTGGGAGCCAACCGGCTGGGTCGGAACAAAATGCATAGTCGTGTTCATCAGGAGGGCTTGGATGGAACAGGTGATGGAAACGAGGCCTGGAGTACCGCAAAACGGAGGAAACGGACCTCCTACGGTCGAAACGGGGATCCTGTTGATCGGGAGGGGTGTGGCATACCGCAAAACAGACGAAACGGACTTGTGTGGGAGCGCTACGGTCGAAATGGGGGTCCTGTTCATCGGGAGGGGTGCGGCGTACCGCAAAACGGGACTCCATGGGATACTGTTCACCTCCACCGTCGACCTCCTCCAGCCTCCACGGGCTACTATTCATCCACCGTCGACCTCCTCCAGCCTCCACCTGCGACTGTTCATCCACGGGCTCCTGTTCATCCAACCTCCACCGCGCGCTACTCCACTGGCTACTATTCAACCACCCCTCTCCACGGGCTCCTATTCAACCACCCCTTCACGGGTTACTGTTCATCCACCCCTCCACTGTCTACTGTTCATCCAACCCTCCACGGGGTCGTCCTGTTCATCCAGCCTTCCACACCACGGGGTCCTGTTCATCCAGAGGCAACGCCAACGCTCACTATCCATCCACCCCCCCAACACTCACTATTCATCCAGAGAGGCAGCATCCATCGGCTTCAGTTAGTAGCAGTAGCGAAGGAATCGCTCGATCGGGTTCAGTTAACAGCCATCGATCGATCGCTCAGGTTCAGCGTGTAGCCTGCAGTGCAATCGCTCGGGTTCAGTTAGATCCCAACGCTTCGCTCAGGTTCAGTTAGAGACAGCGCCTCGCACACACACGCGTACGTGTACGAGAGAAACACGCATCACTCGGCCCCCGACCGCCCACCGTAATCGGGAACTCCCTGAAATTTTCCTCGCCCTTGCTTCTACCATGGTTTTTTCCGTCATGGACGGCCCAAAGAAAGTCATGCAGCTGCGTCTCCGGCCCGCCCAGGACGAAAATCCCATTTTCTATCATGATTTTTTGTCATATAAGTAGGATCCCACCACATCTATGATGATACCGGGTTTTGTCACAATTATTGTCATAGAAGTGTCATATGTATGACAGAAAAAAATTCGTTCGGCCCAAAATGTCACGGATGTGTCTCTTTTTTGTAGTGGGGGGGTGAACAGGCAATTTTTATGGAAGTCTTCAAAACACAGTGGCTTTGAATACAAACAAGTAAACCAAACCTATATAGTAAGCAGCGGAATGAAGACTACACAAGGCAAGCATTAGTCAAGCATACAATTCAGTGAAATCACGAAGACTAACTGCAATTAGGTAGACAGGATCGGAATGGAAGATAGTACGAAGCCAAATAGATATAAGTCTTCACACAATGAAGTCAAATGAATCAGGCAGGCAAGCAATGTCTTCACGAAGACAAACAGAAAAGTAAGGAGTGTTGGGGACAAAAGCAGTTGCTTGGTGAAGACAAGGATTTGGTAGTCCAGTTCCAGTTGCTGTGACAACTCTACGTCTGGTTAGGGAGGCTGAGATTGAACTCAGAAGACCGTTTCTTCACCTTATTCCCCTTGAGCTAAGGACACCCAGTCCTCGCCCAAACACTCTTGTAAGTATTCAAGGTAGACTTCCAAACCTTCACAGACTTTGTTCACTAGCAATCCACAATGACTCTTGGATACTCAGAACGCGAGGCCTAACCGGTTGGAGGATTCACAGTCCTCAAGTGTAACAAGTCTTCAGATCACGAGGAAAGAAAGGCTTCAGTGATGCCTAACATTCTTTGGCTCTCGGTGTTTTGGGCTTAGGCCTCGCAAGGATCTCTCTCTCCAATGCTTCGGAGGTGGGTTGCTCTGAAACGAAAAAACCGTGCACTAACTCTAAACAGCCACCGATTTATGGTGTAGGGGGTGGGATATTTTTAGCCAGGAGGCAACCCGACCTGATATGTCTGAAGTGAGCCTGGGTCACTAAGGAACTGACACATGTCCAACGGTCGGATTTCAAACACGCGCGCAGCTTGGCTTCTACTGCAAGCAAAGGTGACTCATCCAGCTCTGGATAAGGTTTGCACTCATGCATTGTCCTCGCTCAAAGACATAACATTTGGTTGAGCATCACTTCAGTCACTCTGACTTTGTTCACTTGGACCCCACTTAACAGTATGGTGGTTCCTATGACTTAATAAAGAAGAATGGAAACTACAAAACATCTATGTCTTCGCACTCCATAGTCTTCAAGTGAATATCTTCACACGTCATAATCCTCATCGTGAATATCTTCACGAACCATCATTGCCTTCAATGTCTTCACACATTTTTAGGGGTCATCTCTGGTAGGTAAACCAAATCAATGAGGGACTACTACCTCTGTTATCCTGCAATTCTGACAAACACATTAGTCCCTCAACCACATTTGTCGTCAATACTCCAAAACCAACTAGGGGTGGACTAGATGCACTTACACTTATCCTCCTCATAGGGCCAACCTCTATAGGGGCGCAACAGCCCCTTGTTGGCTGGTGTGTTCCCTCACTTTGCCGTGGGTGCCCGAATCTCCTTTCCAGTGACCCGATAAGTACCCGGTACCCTCCGAAACACTTTCGATGTCCGAATACCATTGTCCTTTATATCAATTTTTACCTCTCAACCATTTCAAGACTCCTTGTCATGTCCGTTATCTCATCCAGGATGCCAAATCACATAACTCATATAACACTATATCATCAACGAAAGGTAAGTGTGCGGACCCTACGGGTTCGAGAACTATGTAGACATGACGGAGACAACTCTCCGGTCAATAACAAATAGCGGACCTGGATGCGCATATTGGCTCCTACATATTATACTAACATATTTATCGGTCGAACCGTTATGACAACATACATAATTCCATTTGTCCATTGGTATGTTACTTGCGGGAGATTCGATCGTTGGTTTCTCTATACCTAGTTCAATCTCTTTACCGGCAGGTCTGTTTACTCATTCCGTAATACATCACCTCGTGACTAACTCCTTAGTCATTTGCTTGCAAACTTATGATGTGTATTACCGAGAAGGCCCAGAGACACCTCTCCGATACTTGGAGTGACAATTCCTAATCTCGATCTATGGCAACTCGACAAACACCCAGTTATGGTGTGACGTTTGATAGCACACAAGGTATCCCTCCAGTATCCGGGAGTTGCGTAATCTCATAGTCGAAGGAATATGTATTTGACATGAAGAAAGCAATAGCAATAAATTGAACGATCAATATGCTAAGCTAACGGATGGGTCTTGTCCATCACATCATTCTCCTAATGATGTTATCCTGTTATCAAATGACAACACATGTCTATGGTTAGGAAACCTTAACCATCTTTGATCAACGAGTTAGTCTAGTACAATCATACTAGGGACACGGTTTTTTTATGTATTCACACATATATTTAAGTTTCCGATCAATACAATTCTAGCATGAATAATAACCTTTATCATGAATAAGCAAATATAAGATAACAACTTTATTATTGCCTCTAGGGCATATTTCCTTTAGAAAGGACTATGATTGCCCCCCTATACTTGTGGTTCATTAGGAATATGTTATTTTGTGCAACTCTCGTTTTAGATTCTTTGCAAGAAAACTTCTTTCTAAATGGGAAGGACCATATATTATCGAAGAGGTTTATCGCTCTGGAGCTATCAAAATTAATAATGCCAAGGGTACTAACTTGAAGGTGGTTAATGGGCAAAGAATTAAACGCTATATATCAGGTACGCCTAATGTTGAAAGCAATATTATTCGAACCATGACACCGGAGGAACACATAAAAGAAACCTTCCAGAACCCTCCACAACCCTGAAAAAGAGGAGGTACATGATACAGTAAGTAAACGGACTCCGAAAAATCCGCAAAAATATTTTCTGTCAATTTTGGAATATTACAAAAATTAGGAAAATGAGAAATAACCAGGAACGCAACCGAGGAGGGCACAAGACACAAGGGCGCGCCTGCCTTGCCTGGCGCGCCCAGGTGCGTTGTGCCAACCTCGGGAACCTTCCTGACTCCATTGTCCACTCATTTTGCTTGTTTCCCAAGATAAAAAAAATCTTTAAATACCCCTCGAACGTATTGACCATCCTATCACGATGAAATCTTCTGTTCTTCTTTCTTGCTATTTTTTGAAAGATCTAGATCATCATGGCCGCTCCGAGCTCTTCCAAGGACAAGTTTTTCAAAAGGGTAATCAACCCCTACTTGTTGAAGGTGATGAAGCACCCTCAAACCATCGAGATGCATGAGGGCGTGCTCCACATCCGTGATGTTCAAGGGCCCAAGGGGAAGGGAACCGTGGAGGCGAGGCTCAAAGCAATTGCGCAGGAGGTCTTCAAGTGCAAGGAAATTGTCGGTGTTCTAGGAACGGGGGTACCCAGACTTGCCTGCCTACGGCCCATGGCGTGGCTCCATTGACGACCTAGTATGGCCCAGCTTCACCATTGACAACTCAAGACCCTCGCGAGGGGCCAACCCTCGCGAGGCGGATGACACCAAGACCTCCACGAGGAGCAGCCTCCCCAGGCTGGCTCCCGAGGAGCGGAGATCACTATGCAAGTCTCACCTTGTGAGGCTCAGATGACGTGAGCCATGACAATCAAGGCCAGGCGGGTGCCATCGGGCGTAGTGCAGCAGTTTCCTCTTTGGTGCTAAAGAAGCAAGCACAGGCGCAGAGTCCCGAGGAATTAGCCAATGGTTTCCATTCCCGTGCAATGAGACCAAGACCGCCATGATGGCAGGACAGAGGTCATCACCGAGCCCACCGCGGCATCACGACCAGAGGCTTTTGAAGGCGAAGACTACTTTTGTCAGGATAAGATGTACTAGTTGTCTTCTTTCAAATTTGGTCGTTGTGGGATCCCTTCCCTCCTTCATTTGGGAAGAGGACCAAGGCCACTATAAATAGGACCTAGGCACCATCATAGAGAAGGATCGGATCCATTCCACCCTGACCAGCACTCCAGCTCACTTGAGCTCAAGAACACACCTCTTGAGGTTGTTCTCCACTGTACTAGTTCATCCTCAACCCCTCGAGGCCAATCCACCACAAAGTAGGAGTAGGGTTTTACACCACAAGGTGGCCTGAAACTGGGTAAACTTTTGTGTCCCCTTTCCCTTGAGTTCAACGAGCTAGGCTGTGAGATTGGCAAGTAGGCAGACTGGGGAGGTGGAGTTCTTTGCATGCACCCCAGAGTTCGAACCTCTCAAGGGTCCGCGGAACCAGAAATCTAACATTTGGCATGCCAGGCAGGGGTGCGTCGGAGCCTCTCTTCCGCCGGTCGATCCGCCACCACCCCACAGTCTCATGGCCGACGCTCTGAGGGCTCACGTTGAGCACTGGGTTGTCCGGCCTGCCCAAGCAGTGCTGACCGCCCAAGAGGATCTCCACTCCACGCTACTCGCGGACCGCGTGCCGCCCTGTGCCATTGGTTGTGGATGGCATGGGCCGCCGCCGCCCACCCTCGCGCCACGCCGCAACCGTGGCGCCGTGCGATCTTCGAGCTATGCTGTGGCGACGACACCACACACTTGCTGGGGCAGGCGAACATGTGAGCAGCGCTCATCGTGGCATGAGAGCTGCTGCAATGCAGGTTGGCAGAAGGCGGCCGCGATGCCCTGTTGGAACGGGTCGCCGAGCTGCTGGATGTAGCATGCAGGGGCGTGATGCTGGGGGCTCCTAGGTGAAACATTGGGATTCATCAAGAGCCCTACTTGCTATATGGTTGTTTCAGGAGATCCTTTTAAGGCTAGCGTTGCCAACCATCAAATACTCCTATCAAAGGACTTATTACTAAGGAGAAATGGCGCAGACGTGCGACAAGGCATCACTGGAGTTTTTGAACTATTATTTTTAGGCCCTGTGTTAGAATTTCCCTTATGTAAAACTTTATATTTTTATCTTTAGGCATGTAACATGACCTTAATACGGAATGGCATTGTTTGTCGAAACACACCTCGACGTATCTATAAGGATATAAAGGAAGCAGATGATTACCACCTTCTTGGTTAGATTCTTGTGTTGTCTTGTCATCTAAGTTCCCCCCTTATGTTCGACTGACATACGTGGCTCAACACGGCCTTCATACCAGGGGCTGTATTCGGCCCCACAAACTATTAAGTCCGAAGACCCATAGGGAACTCTTCAGCGTCCCTGATATTGCATTATATGCATCAGCTCCGACTCATGTCTTTGGTCTATAGTTGGGTTGCCCGGTTCCTGTGTTTGCCACCTTATGTTCTGCAAGTTCGGCTAAGGTAGTAACGGGAGAGCTACTGCAATTGTATTTCTGGTTCATCCGGTTAAGTACCTCAGTAGAGAAAGCCGAAAGCTGACTCTCATGATATGCGAGAGCGGGCCAGCGATCCGGTGACCTAGTGTTATACTACAAATCGTTCATGATTTATGCGTTGTTATATGAGGGGCTGGGCTTCGACCAGCCGCGTTGCAAAGGTGCCGCACTCCAGACTACCGTTCACGCAACAAGGGGCTAGTACTTAGTGTTGGAGATATGCCCTAGAGGCAATCATGTATGATGATATTTCCTATGTGTTTATGAATAAAGATAGTCCTTGGACATTATCAATGATGTGTATCAGCAAGTACGTGACTTGTTTGTGGGACTATACATTGTATGATGACTGTCCTAAAAGGTCCCTAGTCGAAAGGGCTGTGTGGACGCGCAGCCGACTAGACAAGCATATGACACGGTCGATGGCTTGGTCTCACTAGCCATGGAGCATTGGATGCTAACTGGATAATATGGACTTGGAATGGTCTGGTCGGATTCGACGTAGTCGGATCCGAGTTGAGATAAGGTTCGAGTTGGACAGACCCAACTATGAGACATAGTGATATGTCATCTGTGAGTCTCTAGTATGACATACGTTCTATGTCCTAAGACCTGAGCTGACGCATGTACTCAGGATGGTGACAGACTTGCTTTGGGCCGACCAAACGCTACTCCGTGACTGGGTAGTGACAAAGGTAGGTTTTGGGTTTGTCCAGTCCCATGATGCGAGACATGGTCGAGCAAGATGGGATTTGCCCCTCCGATCAGGAGAGATATACTCTGGGCCCCTCGTGTGATCCGACCAGGATAAGCATGGCCATGCGACAAGGATTATGAGATAATCCAGTTTGTGGTTAGTATCACTGGAACGAGAAAGAGGTCGGGCTAGCACAAGGATGACAGTCTCGCCTTGAGCCCGACAACATATATCGTGAGGCAAAGGGAACAGAAGCGTGACACGCTGTACAGGTTCACCTAACCAGCTTCATAGTCTGCTTGGTGGTCGGCACGCCTTGCTAGAGGCCGCTACCAACCGTGCAGGTCGGAGGTGATCCGAACTGTGACCAAGCCGACTTGAACCTAAGGGGTCACACGCTTAAGGGAAGGAACCTACGAGGTCGGTTCGTAGGACACTGGTCGGATGTGATCCGAACTGGACTAGGAACGTGACCGAGTAGACTTTGGGCTTGAGGGTCCGTGCGAGGCCCAAGTGTTGAGCCTGCGACGGACGCTTATATAAAGTGGAGGTGCGACACCCTCATGCGGTTGATCGCTTTGGTGTCGTCACTAGGGTTTGCATGTGTTGCGAATAGACACCTCCACTCGCCGCCGACCATGTGATCGGACCTAGCAATCCACTGCACGGTGTTCCTCCTGCGCACGCGGATACCGTTAAAGGAGGTGCACTTGCTCCGCTCCGGTGAACTTGTACGTGGGATCGAATGACCGGCTGTTCGAGGGAGATCGGACGAGGAGGAGACGATCCACGCGGACACGCTGCCCCAACTCTTCTTCCGCTGCACGGCACTACGCGTCTAGTGGTAATGAACTGTGATCCATCTCCCGTAGCATGCTCCTGGATGTTCTGCACGTAGGAATTTTAAATTTGCAGTCGACGCACCCTACCGTAGATCCCAACACTTAGCGCCACCAATGGACTCTTATGGCTAAGTGAAAGTACTAAAGACGCATAGTTTGATTGTCTAGTTCACCTCGCAAGACGCCTCCTACATCAGACCAAGACATTGGATAAAGTGGGGTCATGCGTTCCCGAACACCCCTGTAATATTTACGTGGGGGCAGAAGCTGACGGCTGGTAAACTTTTAGACTTATAAACAGCCAAACAGGAGGATAAGCTAAGCATAAACCCTAAGCATAAATATTTTACACCATGAGTTCATTACATGACTCTTACAAACCGGACTCTACTAATAAAATATGATGTCCTTTGAGCACTGGGCCTCTACAATGCCAGTTCCCACGAGGACCTCGCCGAAGTACTCCTCCAGCCGCCAATGATCCTTGCCTTCGGGCGGCCCTGCGTTGGCAATCTCGGTGGCCTTCATCTTCGCCCATTGTACCTTGAATCGGGAGAAGGCCATCTGGGCACCTTCTATGCAGGCCGACCACGTGATGGCGTCCACCCGAGGGAACGCCTCGACTAGGCACTTCACAAGTCAAAGTAGCTACTAGGTATGGGCTCGGCTTGCCAAAGACAGACTATCACGTCCTTCATGGCCAGTCCGGCCACCCTGTGCAACTCCGTCAACTGCTTCAGCTGATCGCTGAGGGGCGCCGGATACTCTGGCACAAGGTGAATAGGTTCTCCGTGGAACTCCCCTCTTCGGTGCGGAAGAACTTAACGGTGTCAGCAAAGCTCCTCGGCAGATCCGCAAATGCGCCTGGAGAACTCCAAACCTGGGTCAGCAAAATCTATCTCTTCCTTGTAAATTTACTCTGCATGAGAAAGGCCTTACCAGCCGCTATCTGCCTCGCCTCTTGGATCTCCTGGCGAGTGCACTGGGCTTCAACCCGGGCTTCTTTTGCGCTTTCCAGCGCTTTAGCGAGCTCGGCGACTTGTTCCAAACTCTTCTGCTCCAAGGACTCGAATTGGCGATAGCGTCCTTGAGCTTGTGTTCGACCTCCCCCACCCGCGCGTCATGTCTTCGGCAGGTGGTTTGCTCCACCTCTAACTCCTTGGCCGCTTTGTCAGCGGCTTCCTTGCTCATCTCCGCCTCCTTCTTGGCTTCGGCGAGGGTGCTCTTGAGGGACTCGACCTCGGCAGTGCCAACTGTGAGTATGGTCATAACATTTAGTTAGTTTAAAAGACCAACGCACATATCACTTTCGGGTATGTAGTAATGCCGCATACCTTGGGTTTCGTTAAATCGCTTGTTGATGCGGTCGAGTTCCTCATCGGATGGCTGAAGCTTCCGATTGAGCTCGGCAACCTCTGCGGCCTAGGCAGTAGCCCCCAGCATAGAAGCATGACCAACAACATAGTACGATACATTATCAATTTTTTCGATCCTCTATCTGGATTGTCGTAATCCGGATAGAGTCTTTGGGGCTATTGTCTATACATGGGTTTAGCCTTATATATATGTGTGTGAAAAAACTTGTAAAGAGTATTACATCGCATACCTCAGAGCCCGCTAGTAGGCTATTGAAGGCTTCGGTCAATCCGCTCTTCACGGACCAAACCTTTTCCATAACTGCACCCATCAGGGTGCGGTGTTCCTCCACAATGGATGCACGTTGTAGTGCTTCCTATAGAGTGTCAGCGGCCTCTAGATTGACAAAGGCCGCTGATGGAGCTGCTGCTCCTCCCCCCTCTTTCAAAGGGGGGTGTTGGTCCGAACCAGGAGCCGTGTTGGTCTCTGGTGCGCTGTTCGGCGAGGGCCCGAACTGTTGAGACCCCCCGTCCTCGGTGGTCATGGGGGTCACCGTGCCCCCCTCTACAACACCTGATGTGTTATCCTCGGGCGCCTTCAGGATGGCCTCGTCTGCTCCTCCTCGGCCAGGAGGTGTCCATTGGGATGACACCTCGTTGTCCTCCATGGTAGGGGAGAAGGCGTGCGATGGCCCATCACTCTCCACCTCTTTAGGTGCCAGAGAGTTCCCCTCCGAAGAAGAGGGAATCGAGATCTCACGCGGAGGGCTGAAAAGCAGAGAAAAGATTTGATATGATAGGTGCAGATTGAGCGATAACTAAACAAGTAAGTTTTCGATACTTGCGTTTCGGCCAGGGGATTCTCTCTTTGGATCCTCTTCGAGCTGTGTTCGGACACTGAGTCCGAACTATCCGAGAGGACTATCCTCCCCTTCTTCAGCGTCGATCCCCCCAATTTCTTAGAGACTGTCCTCTCTCCCCTCCTCGCCTTGAGGGGTAGTCACTCTCCACTTCCTCCTCCTCCTCCTTGTTGTGCTCGTCTTCCTCGTGATAGGAGACGACCTTGGTCTCTCCGGACACTGCTTTCAGAGGGCCTTTTCAGCGGGGCCCGTCCTTGGGCCCCTTGCCCTTCTTCTTGATTTTCTTCTCCGGTGCCTGATAAGGCAACATGACCAGTATCTCCTCCAGCTGAGGAGTGACTGGGTCTTCAGGCAATGAAGCCGGACTGTTAATCCACTCCGACTTCTTGGTCTAGCCCTGTAAAAAAAGATGGGCTGATGAGTTTTGTATCGATCGAATATATAAACTAGGTATATCTTCGGAAAGTTGAATACTTACAGGAGTGACTGGATTCTTGGCGTTGAGGCCAACGTCTTCGGTCTCCATGGGCCAGCTCCTCTGCGCCTTGAAGAGCAGCTTCCACATTCCCTCATGCATGGTGCCGAGGAAATGCTGCAGAGTCCGCGACTCCTCCAGATTGAACTCCCACACTGGTGGAGCCCGGCGCTGGCAGGGGAGGATGCGGCAGAAGAGCATAATTTGCACCATGTTGGTTAGACCAACGTTTTTGCTCAACACGTTGGTGATACGCATTTGTAGAGTCTGCACCTCCGTCTGAGACCCCCGGTCGTGGCCCTTCGCGGTCCAGGAGACGAGCCTCATGGGGGGTCTGGATCTGAATTTCGGAATTACCGCCCACATAGTGTGGCGCGGCTCAGTGATATAAAACCACTCATGTTGCCAGATCTTGATGGTCTCCACAAAGGCCCCCTTGGGCCATGTGGCATTGGGCAGCTTGCTGATCATAGCTCCGCCGCAGTCCGCGTGCTGCCCATCGACCACCTTCGACTTGACATTGAAGACCTTGAGCCACAGGCCGAAGTGTGGGTGGATGCGGATGAGATCCTCACACACAACAATGAACGCTGAGATGTGGAGGAAGTAATTCAGGGCTAGATCATGGAAATCTAGCCCGTAGTAGAACATGAGTCCATGGACGAATGGGTGGAGTGGAAAACCTAACCCTCTATAGCAATGAGGAAGGAAGACTACCGTTCACCGGGCTCTGGAGTGGGAATAATCTGTCCCTGGGGGGGAGCCTATGCGCGATGGTGGTGGTGATGTTTCCCGCACTCCGGAGGTCCTTTATCTCCTTCTCCGTGACGGAGGAGGCCTCCCACTTGCCTTTGAAATCGGATCCAGCCATAGTCGGAGCAGGTGGTGGTGGTGAGAAAGACGGAGACTTTTCGGGCACTGAGAGCTTGGGAGACTGGAAGGCAGAGGATACTGGAAGGCATGGGGGAAGAAAAGACACTACTGCAGGATGCTACTAACATGACAGTGCGATAAGAGACCCTTCAAGAAATTGTGTGCGATGCAATAATCGCAAACGGTGGTGTAAGAAAACCGTCAAAAATGTGCAAAATGTTTGCGATGACGGATGCATCAAACATGGTTCACATTTTAGTTGCGTATGCCATGTAGGGCATACAGTTCAGTTCAATTAACTATTTGTGATGAGGAGGAACAAAACAAACGGGTAGCTAGATGAAGGCGTGTGCGATACACAACATACGGTTCACTCGGATGAACTGCTTGTGATTAGGTAACACAAAAGAAACGGTTAGCCAGATCATGGTGTGTGCGATATATAGCATGTGGTTCACTCGGATGAACTGTTTGTGTTGAGACAAGAGAATAAAAATGGTTCAATATAACAAGATGTATGTGATACGCGGCAAACATGTCTATAATCAGGAATGTGTGGGAACACCGATAACAACACAGATGATTCCTGTTATCGTGTGTGTTGTGAGCAAACGATTGCTGGTATACAATTGTCAGTGATTGATGAAATCATCACGGCGGGTTCCCTTGTTTAGTTCGTGTGCAATGTGATTTTCTCTATCTACAAAGCATCAACATATATACTTAAAAATAAAGCATTGCATAACCAAATTAAGCATATGATTACACAAGTGACTACACACATAACATTTTCACACACCAAAGTAAGCAATTACATGCAAACTAAATTAGGAGAAACGCGGATCTAATCATCTACTTCTTATTGCGACAACGCTTGCCATTGCTCTGCTTCCGGCTGGATCCCTGGCCGTTTTGGGGAAGGAGGCACCTCCTCATGTCAACGATCTGCCTATACATGTCGTAGCACATGTACGCCTCCGTGGCCGTGTACACGATGTGAGCTTTGTCGAGTTTCTCTATCCAGGACGAGTGCTAGGCACGCTTGTCATTGTTGCAGGAATCCTTCATGTCTCTATAGTAGGGGTCGATGATGGCCTCGGTGGGGTGAAACAGTGAGTCCTTCTCATGTTCCTTGCTGCCCCAGATCTTGTATTGGCTCTGGATGTCGACAAGATTCTGGCAGGCGATGGTCGAATTCTTGAGCACCTTGACATCGTTGGTGATGTCGACCGTAGCAAACATGTAGTGGGGGCTGTTGACAAATCTGGAGAAACGGTCGCAAGGCCCTGTGGCTAGGCAGTAGTGGTAGACGAGGACGTGGTGCCCCACACACATCTGGACAATGATGACCTTGGGACGAGACCCGGCACGAGCATGGGTGTGCTTGATGTCGAACCCGACCACCTTGTACTTCTCGTCGACAAGAAACAACTCCATGATGCGGATGGAGTGCTCCACCCAGACTAGGTTGCTAGTGTACACCACCAAGAGTTCCTCGAACCTTCGATGGGTGTCCACCACGGCATGCGTGGTGAACTACTGCTCGTCGTCGGTCGCCGCTCGGAGCGCCATTGGAGCCACGCAGGATACTCTCTAAGAATTTGTCGTGGTGGGTGTCCTTCTTGCAATGGTGGGGCGCGATTGAAAGGTTGATGAGACACAAGGGTTAAATAGCCATTGTAACAAATGGGAGCCAGCCGGCCTGTAATCATCACGTCTTGTCACAACGTTGATAGCGGAGGATTCCATGGTATGCTTGACAACACCGCACCACAGTGAGGATTCCGGTGCACGCTTGAGAACACCGCACCATAGTTTGACCATGCGTGGGCTCGAAGAGGCGCCAAATGTATCATCGGTGAGCCTGTTCCCGCACTACCGTGCAGTTTACCGCGCAAGCTTCGCGCCCAGCTTGGTTTTTGTGACGTGGGGATGGCGAGGGTTTTTTGTCCTACAAGAAGAGGCAACAGTTTGCTAGAGCCAACCATGTGCGATTGACGCAACATGCAAAATGAAAGTCATTACACACGGTTCCAATTTTGGGAACCGTGTGTGATTGAAGCAACAGGAAAAATGAAAGTCATTGCACACGGTTCCAATTTTGGGAACCATGTGTGATTGATGTCCTACCTCCGTCCTGGTTCATTGGTTCCCTCTATAATTTGTACCAAATATTTGACAAAGAAATGTTTATGCATGTCACCAAAAATAATATCATTGAACACTATGTTCAAATATGCATACAACGATATAATTTTTGCTGACCTGCACTAACATTTTGTCAGTTAAATCTTTAGCCAACATTTAACACAAATTACAAAGGGGATGTCAGGACCCCGACTCAATGCCACATCGATCTAGCATGTAACACCTCATATCACTTTGCGGCCTCACACACGGTATCCCCACAGGTGTCGCCTTACCTATGCCCGGGACCGTTTGCGCCTTTTGGCACACGTATATGACAGTGTCGCTAGCATCCATATGATAAGGAGCCCGGGCTGACATGGCTAGTCGTAAACCCAAAGTGGCACAAACTTACAGGGATAGGCATCCATGACCCAGCATCGAACGTGTCAGTCATCAGCGAGTGAATCCAGGCTGTAGCACTGGGCTAACAGGACTCCGGTGAACCGGGCTGTAGCGGGCTAACAGGACTCCGGTATTCATCGCGTGACATTTCCCCGAAGGGACAGACATAGGAACGAAGAAGGACACATGCCGGCCAGCCTAAGTGTTCCGGAGCAGTAGCAAGCTACCATGGCTCAGTGGAAGCACTAGGAGACATTTCCCGGTAAGAGAGGCTACTAAGGATAAACAACTAGATAGTCAGATCCCACAC
This sequence comes from Triticum aestivum, assembly GCF_018294505.1. Taxonomy (NCBI): domain Eukaryota; kingdom Viridiplantae; phylum Streptophyta; class Magnoliopsida; order Poales; family Poaceae; genus Triticum; species Triticum aestivum. Next base: position 363,624,528 of record NC_057807.1, read on the forward strand.
ATACCAAGCATTTCAATAACATACACACAATATGCTCGATATGTGGAAATACAACATGGCATCACAACATGACTCTACAACTCAAGTATTTTATTCAATAGGCTCCGAGGAGCGAGATATTACAATCATGGGTCTCATGACCCAACAATCAGAGCATACAAGTCAAAGCACAAGCGGAAGCTTAACATGTCTGAGTACAGACATCTACAAATGGAAAAGGCTGAGAAGCCTGACTATCTACCAGATCCTGCTGAGGGCACAAGATCATAGCTGAGGTAACAAGCTAAACGTCGAAGTCCATGAGGAACTACTAGAGAGACTGAAGTCTCTCTGCAAAAACATAAATTAAGCAACATGAGTACAAATGTACCCAGCAAGACTTACATCAGAACTAACTACATATGCATCATTATCAACAAAGGGGTAGTGTGGTTTAACTGCAGCAAGCCAGCTTTGACTCAGTGGCTAACCTGAACCATGACTGCAAGTAACTCTTTTGAGGTGGCGCACACGAGTCCACATATTCACCATATCAATACTCCACTATGGATCCGCTCCCGTCTCCCTACGAGAACGCCATCCATAGCACTCACGCTTATCTTGCGTATTTTAGCGTATCCACTTTCACTTGTCTATGAACTGTACATACAACCCAGAAGTCCTTTACCTCGGACATGGCTATTCGAATAGATAATGTTAACCCTGCAGGGGTGTACTTCTTCACACACGCTCTCACCACTTACCGCCGTTTACATGACATGTACTCGGCAACCTTCAAGCGGATGCCCAGCGAGGGTGTCGGCCACGACCTGACTAACCACACAAGTCTCTCGTCCAGGTTTATCGCCTATTCGGGTTCCATCCGCAAGGAGATCCGGCCGGGGTGTCGCTCACGGCCCCAAACGATGTGTGCAGGGTTCCCAAGCCCACCTCGACGGGTGGATCTATGCTTGGTACACCATGCCACGGTGCCTAGTCTGTCCCAAGCCCACCTGTACCGGGTGCCACTTGGTAGACTACTAACACTACCTACAAACACCAGAAACTAGTTGCAACTCCTGGACAGAGATCAAGTTGATTAATAAGTCGAGAGAGTCAACTAAGGATCCCAATGTGTGGTAGTAGCTGTTCATGGATCACAAACACAGAACTCAGTTCCTGAGGACGGCTGCAATGAGACAACCCACCATGTACTCCTACATGGCCTCTCACCGCTACCTTTACCAAATCATGTTCACACACTTAGCTCTCAACAGTAGGACATGTTCACACACCTCTGATTCATCCCCGATGAATCAGACCTGACACAACTCTAAGCAATAGTAGGCATGACAACAAGCATGAATGAGTAGGCACATCAGGGCTCAAACAACTCCTACTCATGCTAGTGGGTTTCATCTAGTTACTGTGGCAATGACAGGTCATGCAAAGGATAAAGGGGTTCAGCTACCGCAGCAAGTAACAGATGAATCGTTGTTGTCCTAATGTAGTAAAAGAGAGCAGGAGCGAGAGAGTGGGATTTTATCGGAATGAACAAGGGGGTTTTGCTTGCCTGGCAGTTCTGAAGATAGTATAGTTCTTCATCGGTGTCATTGATCACATTGTCGGAACCACGTCTACGGAGAGGGAACAATTACCGGCAACAGAGAGGAAACACAATCAATGTAATGCACATTATGATGCATGATCATGGCATGGCAACATGCTGGTGTTTTGAGCTAATGCAGCTAGCAACAAAGTTAAATGAAGTTGGTTTGAACCCTAAGTTCAAATCCAAACTCCATATGTGAAATTCAAATGCCATTTATATGATTTGTTCTAAACAGCAGCTATAAGTTGTTCTAACATGCATGAAAATAGTACAGATGGATAGATTGGATTTTTCTGATCATTTTTCATATATAATTTATCTCATTTGGAGTTACGGTTGATTTTATATGATTTTTAGAAGTTTATACTATTTTCTGGAATTTCTTGGTTTAATTAAAATCCATAAAATCACTTACTGCGTCAGCATGATGACAGCATGACGTCAGCAAGGTCAACAGGGTCAAACCTGACCCGTGGGGTCCAGGGGTTCAGGGCAGCGCCGAGGAGAAGACGCGAGGCATCGCAGTGGCTAGGCGACGCAGGCAGGCAGCCTGGTGGCGTGGCGCCCGCGCGCGCGCCGTGCGTTGTCCCTCCTCTGCCTACTGGCAGAGGTTGGGGATGACTGGCACCAGGCCAGGTGGGCTGGCCCAGCTCTTGGGCCGCACAGGTGAGGCCCAGGTGGGCTTGGTGGGCGCCAGGTAAGTTCCAAGTGAGCCTTTGTTCTTTTCCATTTTTTATTTTCTGTTATTTTGTTTTGATTTAGTTTGAGAACTAAATCATTTTAAAACTTCCTGTAAATTTTTGTGTGAGCTCAGAGAGATAGTCCAAGGCCACAAGCAAATTTACAAAAATATTTGAACATTATTTCTTATATAGCAGAAATAATTCCAACCCAAATATGTTATTGATTTAAATCAAAGGCCCAAAATAAATTATTTCTGTGCCTCCAAAAATATTGGTTTGAGTTTTACCTCATGCCAATATTTTCATAGAATAACAGGAACATTTTCTTGGACTCATTTGATGGGAATTAAATGTTGGTTATTTTTAGTGGTCTTCTGAGGTTTCTGAAAATTCCTCAATTCAAATTTCATTAGAATTTAAACATGATGCTCACATGAAGGGCTAGCCTAGTGCATACCAGAACTAGGGACGTGACAACTCACCCCCACTAAACAAGAATCTCGTCCCGAGATTCAAGCGTAGGGTAGGATGAAGGGGAAAGGCAACCTAACATAATCTTCACGATCCAGGTGGCACCTCATAAGGGCGTTGATTTGATCACCATCTTTGTCTTGTCGTCTTGTTCTGAGAACGCCAACTAACATGACAAGAAGAGGAAAGGAAAACTCTAGAAGAATCGATCTTCTCGAAGACCGAACAACTCAGGGTCAAAACATGGGATGAGACATTGACACATCTCTCGAGCTGAGACACGAAGCATACATCTGAAGAAATGGAGTGAGACAGATGACGAGGGCTCGCTAGGTAGACAACAATTCCAGACTTAAGAATGTGGTGATCGGTTGTCAATGTAGCGAGGAGTTGAATTGCCATGATACCATAACGGGGCACCTTAGGGAAGGTGACTCATAGGAATATCCCTTAAGTGGCAAAAAGAATTACCTTTGATTTAGAGATCATTGAAACTCTTTATACCGGCTTAAGGCAAATCACAAATGATCATTTGGAAGAGTTTGAAAGAGTGGTATACTCGGACTAGTATGGATGATGTGGATTACCTTGTTGAAAACAACACAAGGGATGATTTTGCTTGCACGTGCTCTCAAGAACTTGAGCATTTCCATATTGATCAAGGTCTTACCAATATCCGTGTCAAGGGTCCTGGCAACACAACACACTACCATGATGAATAGTGATGGATGATGCAGATGCAAAGGAAGATAACACCTTCTCAGATTTCACCTTAGCAATGCCAAGGTCGCAAGATCTGGATAATCGACCGAGAGACATTTAGCACTCCGCTTCTAATGTTCTCCTTGATGTGCTAGCGCAACCCATTTATTAAACTGGGTTGATATCTAGGACATCAAATAAAGGTCGGACTTCGGGAACATAAAAATCATAAGGAATAACTACGGAAGTAAATCCATAAGAAATCCTCATGGGGAGGTGGCCAACTACCTCAATCAAGATACTACAATAATGGTTCTTCCAGCTGGGTGTGTTGGCCATGATACCCACTTTACCGGGTTACAGAGAGGCCAATATTATAGTTCTTGGGAAATGTTCCAACCATCATATCTGCCTGAGATTCAGATCTGCTTGGTGTTAGGATATTCCAGACTCATCGAGTCTAGGAGGAAAATGAAAGTTTGCAACACAAATTGACGAGATGATGTTGCGAGATTCTCGGAAAATGAACTATGATAGCAAGCTCCAAAACATGAGCTGGTTCTGCTACACACGTGTGAACACGATGTCCCAGACAAACATGATCATATGGTAGTCTTACAATAAAACACTATCGAGTTCTGGTAGGGAACCCTCATCAAGGATTTCGAAGTCTTTACGCAAGTCCATGGATTAGATCCCAAGCATAGACTTCTCTTCCTTGAACAAATCAATCAGTGGCTTGGTGTGCTAGGGACACATATAGAATGAAGGTTGCAAGTCTCCAAACCACAGAATACTTCGCACATATGCATGACTGATTTGGGGTGATTCCAGAGGAAGCAACATTGACTTTCTCGAATCCACGACGTCAACTTGCATCAAATGCACATGAACTGGAGGAAGTCACTTCTTACATCCGAACATATGCTTCATGAGCTAGCATGAAAAAATGCTTTCAAAAGTTTCCAACACTAGCTTTATGCTCAAAAAAATCATGGAGAAGACAAGGATGTTGTCGATGGGCTCAACAACAATTCATCCAGATTCCCATGGAGATGGAATTCCATAACTATGTGAACAAGATGATAGTATTGGTCAGACCCAAAAGATATGATGTTGTATGCTCGAGGAAAATCCACGAGTAAGACAACATTACGAACATCGTTGGTTCTGACTTGATTTGAGGATAGCCCACACTCAAATCAAAGTTTTGAGAAGATAATAGATCCAACAACTGATCACGAGAACCAATCGATGAAGATATCATCTTTCTTTAACACACATATACAAAAGATATCCCTTTGAAATGAACTATGTTAGGCAAAGCTTTTATCTTCCAACTCTCCAAGTTGTTGTTTAGCCCAATCAACCAGCTCAGGGGTATGCAGCACAGATTCTTGGAGAAGGGGTGGTTACAAGCAGCCAACGTGCTCATGAACTCAACATAGCGGTCAGGTGACGTCCTGGTGATACTTCCAAGAAGAAATTCGGAAAATCACGAACCACCGATATGTTATTAAGTACGGGAACAATCCTATTTTCAGGGAAAGACGATATGATCAAATAAGCGAGGGATTGGCACAATCCTAACTCATTGATCGGAGTGTGCACCCGAAATACGGACTAGGTAGCACGATCAATCTTAGGATGATGATTCCATAACCAGCACACTAAGAATGAGAGTATTGTCCATTAACTACCAAGCAACACGGTTGCTAGGAGTATTGAGTTCACACATCATGATGCACTTGTCGGCATACCGACTGCAACAACACGGAGACCGAATAATGAACGATGATGGCGAGAAGTATCACTGCACCAAGAATTCATAAGATGGTGCAATTCTCATTACATTCTTGATATAAAGATAGTAATACTCCAAGGTAGAACAGAACAAAGCAGGATTGGCATTTTGATCTGCGAAGTACAACTACTTTGACCCAATCCTGGAAATGGATAAGGTACTGGAGTTTGTTTCTCCTAGTCATCCCGAATAGGATGGCTTGATAGACCACAAGGGTAATAGGCATCGATGAAGGAATGCACGCATACACCTGACTATCAATTGATAAACGAGGGTCAGAAGACAACTAAGGAGGGACAACTCAAAAGAACATATGATTTCTGAGTTGTAGATGCATGGATTAGCATGTCGAACCAAGTTCAACAGGTTTCTTCCGGATAACCCATGCTGAAAAGGAAGGACTGGCATATCCACAATATAGAATGGAGAACTCATCAAGAGCACTCTGGTTGTGATCTTTTGTTTCAAAAGAACTCCTTGCCAAGAATGGTTCATGGTATTTGGAAGAACGATATACCACGGACCTCGAGGACTATCGCAAGGTTACTAATATCCTAAAGGAACTAGCAAACACTATCAACACGAGGTAAGTAGGGTGAATCTCAGGTTCAAAACCCAAGGAGTAGAATACCTAGTACTAGGTGGCATCACGGGATGCTTTCGAGAATAAAGGCCAGAATCGATCACACTGGAAACACAAAACATGTCTAGATTACTAGATGATACTCTAGACATCTAGGGTCATAATAATAGCTCCAACATATACGTCGAGGCAATAGAGTACCTCAACTCACCGTTTAGTGTGGTTAATCTGGCACAAAGGAACTTTGAAACGGTAGGAAGGGATTTGCAAATGCATCAGATTATTTAGAAACCTAGGATAACTCGGACAACATAACAGCTGTAAATGCTCGAAAAGATTTGAGACATGCTGCCAAAACGGTGGCATAACCACTCAGAAGCACAATATCAAGGTTTCAAGATCAAAAATTATCATACGGAAGTAGTAGGAACTGAATCGAGGCTTAAATCCAACAATTCTATAAGTCTACAGATTAGTAACACGTGATCCTGATAGAAGAGGAGAAAGCCTAGTTTCTTAACCCCGCAGGAAAGATAATATGACTCGGATCAGAAGGGCATAAGGTAAAGGAGTAAAAAGAGCCTTACGTTCCATCCCACAGTCAATTCCCTTATATAACTAAAGAATTTCTAGACTCGACTTCGACCAGTTTGGCTTGGTAATCCTATAGGCAGTCAGGCTCTGATACTAAAACTGTCAGGACCCCGACTCAATGCCACATTGATCTAGCATGTAACACCTGATATCACTTTGCGGCCTCACGCACGGTATGCCCACAGGTGTCGCCTTACCTATGCCCGGGACCGTTTACGCCTTTTGGCACACATATATGATAGTGTCGCTAGCATCCATATGATAAGGATCCCGGGCTGACATGGCTAGTGGTAAACCCAAAGTGGCACAAACTTACAGGGACATGCATCCATGACCCAGCATCGAACGTGTCGGTCATCAGCGAGTGAATCCAGGCTGTAGCACTGGGCTAACAGGACTCCGGTGAACTGGGCTGCAGCGGGCTAACAGGACTCCGGTATTCATTGCGTGACATTTCCCCAAAGGGACAGACACAGGAACGAAGAAGGACACATGCCGGCCAGCCTAAGTGTTCCGGAGCAGTCGCAAGCTACCATGGCTCAGTGGAAGCACTAGGAGACATTTCCCGATAAGAGAGGCTACTAAGGATAAACAACTAGATAGTCAGATCCCACACATACCAAGCATTTCAATAACATACACACAATATGCTCGATATGTGCAAATACAACATGGCATCACAACATGACTCTACAACTCAAGTATTTTATTCAATAGGCTCCGAGGAGTGACATATTACAATCATGGGTCTCATGACCCAACAATCATTGCATACAAGTCAAAGCACAAGCGGAAGCTTAACATGTCTGAGTACAGACATCTACCAATGGAAAAGGCTGAGAAGCCTGACTATCTACCAGATCCTGCCGAGGGCACAAGATCGTAGCTGAGGTAACAAGCTAAACGTCGAAGTCCACGTGGAACTACTAGCGAGACTAAAGTCTCTCTGCAAAAACATAAATTAAGCAACGTGAGTACAAATGTACCCAGCAAGACTTACATCAGAACTAACTACATATGCATCATTATCAACAATGGGGTAGTGGGGTTTAACTGCAGCAAGCCAGCTTTGACTCAGTGGCTAACCTGAACCACGACTGCAAGTAACTCTTTTGAGGTGGCGCACACAAGTCCACATATTCACCATATCAATACACCACTATGGATCCGCTCCCGTCTCCCTACGAGAACGCCATCCATAGCACTCACGCTTATCTTGCGTATTTTAGCGTATCCACTTTCACTTGTCTATGAACTGTACATGCAACCCAGAAGTCCTTTACCGCGGACACGGCTATTCGAATAGATAATGTTAACCCTGTAGGGGTGTACTTCTTCACACACGCTCTCACCACTTACCGCCGTTTACACGACATGTACTCGGCAACCTTCAAGCGGAAGCCCAGCGAGGGTGTCGGCCACGACCTGACTAACCACACAAGTCTCTCGTCCAGGTTTATCGCCTATTCGGGTTCCATCCGCAAGGAGATCCGGCCCGGGTGTCGCTCACGGCCCCAAACGATGTGTGCAGGGTTCCCAAGCCCACCTCGACGGGTGGATCTACGCTTGGTACACCGTGCCACGGTGCCTAGTCTGTCCCAACCCCACCTGTACCGGGTGCCACTTGGTAGACTACTAACACTACCTACAAACACCAGAAACTAGTTGCAACTCCTGGACAGAGATCAAGTTGATTAATAAGTCGAGAGAGTCAATTAAGGATCCCAATGTGTGGTAGTAGCTGTTCATGGATCACAAACACAGAACTCAGATGCTGAGGACGGCTGCAATGAGACAACCCACCATGTACTCCTACATGGCCTCTCACCGCTACCTTTACCAAATCATGTTCACACACTTAGCTCTCAACAGTAGGACATGTTCACACACCTCCGATTCATCCCCGATGAATCAGACCTGACACAACTCTAAGCAATAGCAGGCATGACAACAAGCATGAATGAGTAGGCACATCAGGGCTCAAACAACTCCTACTCATGCTAGTGGGTTTCATCTATTTACTGTGGCAATGACAGGTCATGCAAAGGATAAAGGGGTTCAGCTACCGCAGCAAGTAACAGATGAATCGTTGTTGTCCTAATGCAGTAAAAGAGAGCAGGAGCGAGAGAGTGGGATTTTATCAGAATGAACAAGGGGGTTTTGCTTGCCTGGCACTTCTGAAGATAGTATAGTTCTTCATCGGTGTCATTGATCACATTGTCGAAACCACATCTACGGAGAGGGAACAATTACCGGCAACAGAGAGGAAACACAATCAATGCAATGCACATTATGATGCATGATCATGACATGGCAACATGCTGGTGTTTTGAGCTAATGCAGCTAGCAACAAAGTTAAATGAAGTTTGTTTGAACCCTAAGTTCAAATCCAAACTGCATATGTGAAATTCAAATGCCATTTATATGATTTGTGCTAAACAGCAGCTATAAGTTGTTATAACATGCATCAAAATAGTACTGATGGATAGATTGGATTTTTCTGATCATTTTCATATATAATTTATCTCATTTGGAGTTACGGTTGATTTTATATGATTTTTAGAAGTTTATATTATTTTCTGGAATTTCCTGGTTTAATTAAAATCCAGAAAATCACTTACTGCGTCAGCATGATGACAGCATGATGTCAGCAAGGTGAACAAGGTCAAACCTGACCCGTGGGGTCCAGGGGGTCGGGGCGGCGCCGAGGAGAAGACGCGAGGCGTCGCGGTGGCTAGGGGACACAGGCATCCAGCCTGGTGGCGTGGCGCCCGTGCGCGCGCCGTGCGTTGTCCCTCCTCTGCCTACTGGCAGAGGTTGGGGATGACTGGCACCAGGCCAGGTGGGCTGGGTCGGCTCCTGGGCTGCACAGGTGAGGCCCAGGTGGGCTTGGTGGGCGCCAGGTAAGTTCCAGGTGAGCCTCTGTTCTTTTCCTATTTTTATGTTCTGTTATTTTGTTTTGATTTAGTTTGAGAACTAAATCATTTTAAAACTTTCTGTAAATTTTTGTGTGAGCTCAGAGAGATAGTCCAAGGCCACAAGCAAATTTACAAAAATATTTGAACATTATTTCTTATATAGCAGAAATAATTCCAACCCAAATATGTTATTGATTTAAATCAAAGGCCCAAAATAAATTATTTCTATGCCTCCAAAAATATTGGTTTGAGTTTTACCTCATGCCAATATTTTCACAGAATAACAGGAACATTTTCTTGGACTCATTTGATGAGAATTAAATGTTGGTTATTTTTAGTGGTCTTCTGAGGTTTCTGAAAATTCCTCAATTCAAATTTCATTAGAATTTAAAGATGATGCTCACATGAAGGGCTAGCCTAGTGCATACCAGAACTAGGGATGTGACAGGGGACCAATAAACGAGGATGGAGGTAGATGCCATCAACCAAACTGATTACATCCATGTCCCACAGTTAGACATAAGTAAACATAGATTAAACATACTCAGACATAGATAATAAGCATACACATACACAAACATAATTCAACCATCATTAAGCATGCTCAAGCGAACATAGTTCGGTCCCACATCTCATCTCACAAGTAGGCACAATCCTGATGCTTCTCCAGGTACTCGGTGTACGCGCTGTGCTCCACCCTGCGAGCGTACTTCTACTTGAAGGACCCAATGGCCCGTCCTCTTGCCCGCGCCAGAACACGTTGATACGCGTGATGAAGCTTGTGGTTGCAAAATGGGCATCGATAGCTGCCGTGCCCGGTCCTAATATGCCTGTTGTGCATTCCCTCATAAAGCTCCCTCGGGATTTTTCTCTTGTACCTCCTCTGGACATCTCCATCCTCGCGGTCCACATTGTCAGACAGCACCTATACAAATAATATAAAAATGTGGCATCAAATTAAAGGTTCCAAACTAATCTCTAGTGAACATTTGGCAGTTGCCAAAAATTGGCATCAAATCAATGATTACATGCCGTGAAGTAGGATTAGGAATTTATGGCTATTTATTTATACATATCTAGAGATTATGGTTCAATTTTTAAGCACATTCATCTATAGACCAATCTTGAAGAAAATAATGGCACAAACATATGTAGGTCATTCAAAATCAATTGTCAAGTCCTGGCTAGGAATTATTAGCACGAACACTAACCCTAGTCAGATTACTAGCAGAGATCATTTCCACAGATGAAACAACTAATCACTTATCACTTGTACCATTCAAACAATCAATACACTACACGGATCTAATGAAACTTACTCAGATTTCATGGATTGGGAGAACAAAACCATAGAATTTCTATTCCAAAAAGCGGGAGGCAGGAGTAACCAGAGAAACCCTGGGACCTATTGACACATAAATGGGTATAGATGACTAACCAGTTGTCCGTTGTTGTTGGAGTCCTCGCCAGATTGGTCGTCAGAGTCTTCGCCCGATTCGTCACCAGAGTCGGTGTGGAACTCCACCTCCGGCTGTGGAAGCTCGACACCGTCGACGATGTCAGGTTGCATCGATAACTCGCCGGCGGTGACGGCAACCTATGTCTCCATCTCCATGCCGTGCTTTGGTGCTTTAGCAGCCCCGGCGCCGCCACTCCCTCTGATGGGGCGCTTCGGCGGCATCCGCATACATTGACGGCTTTTATGACTGAGAGCAGTGTCGAGGATGCAAGCGGAGAGAGGGCATTGTGTGTGTGGCTAGGATGTGGGGTGCAGCCACTCAGGTTCACCATTAATATGGAGTAGTGGGGGAGAGGCGGGCGGTGGTCAAACCGCTAGCACGCCTCCCTGTGAGCCTACGCACCAGACTGCTGGCATGTCTACCGTCGTTTCAACATCTACTCGCACGCCTCCCGATGACACTGCAGCGAGCATGCCTCCGTCAATTCACAAACCTGCATGCATGCCTCCTGGTCTGCCTGTCTGGCGGACTGCTCGCATGTGTCCCGTCAACTCACGCCTGCTCGCACGGTACACGGGTTGTGTGGCGGCACGTATATTGTTTTTCTATTTGTATGATTAATGATGCCACTTTATTTTTTGCTTAACCGAAGCATGGCATGTATCCATTGTTTGTCTAATGCTCACAGCTCGAATAAAATAGTCCGTTTGGGATATTGGTTCCCAATTATTAATAATCTCCCGTTTGCAAATAGATAAAGATTACATCAAAACTGGTCTCAAATTTGACCAAAAAAGTACAATGCAACCTTGTATTGGTGTCCATATGATAGCACGATAAGTTTCATGAACTTCAAATAAGTTTTGGATGTACTAGAATTTAAAAATCAAGATTCTCATTGTTTGAAATTTGTTGCACGGGGAGTAAACATGCACCCAGTGAGACACATGTGTTTTTGCAATCCATTTAGGTGCACTGTCATGTGTGCATGTAGCTCGAATTTGACTTTTGCACATTATACCCATAGAAATTCAATCAATTAATGTACTAAAACATCTTAATGATCTCTGATTTTTTTCAACATTAAAACGTCACTCCTTTGGTAACATATATATGTTCACCACGGGATAATTAATTTAACATGCATCATAGTTGGAGTGGATTCGCAGTGTGTGTGTGGGTGTGTGCGTCTGGGGGTGGCGGGTGGCTCGCAGTACACTGCTAGTCGTGAGCCACTGTGTGGGTTGGCCGTTTTGCTAGGCAGGCTAGTGCCACATCAGAGTCGTGAATTCGTAATTTAAAACATTACACAACCCTTTCATACATACATGTTCTGGCCACATGCAGTCGATGGTTGTCCTACACGACACTCGATAGTCGCGTATGATGCTTTATGTGGGCCCACGAGGTCGTCGTCCATCACTTTGATGAACAACCGATAGTGAGGTTAATTTGACCAGCAATGTAGAATGTTTTTTCTTTTTGTTATGGTGGTATATGGTATGCGTCGAAGAGGT
>NC_057807.1:363637450-363691886 GCF_018294505.1 Triticum aestivum
CCCTACCCTCCCCACCTTCTCCGACGATGCCGCCCGCCACCACCTCCTTCGCTGCGCCGCATGCCACCTCCCTGCCCACCTTCTCCGGCGCAGCGCACCCTACCTTGCGTACCATCTCAGGCGGCACCGCCCACCACCACCTCCGACTGCGTCCCATGGCACAACCCCAGGGACGGATCCGACTGCAGTCATGGCGGGATCTAACCGCCCCCCTACACATCCCCAGGGACGGATCCGGGCGGTTCCGGTCCGCCACGCCGCCAGGCGACAAGATCGAGGAGCAAACCTTCACCTCCCTCTCCCGTCCCCATCCAGGATCCCTCCTCTCACGCCGCCTCTGGATGCGAGCCACCGCCACCAACGGCTTGCGCCCAGCTGGCCATAGGGCCCGTGTAACGCCCCGAATCTGACGCGCAAGGTGTCTTCCAGTTATTCGCCGTAGTTGCCATGTCATTTTCTTGCATGTTGCATTTTGCCATGTCATCATCTGCATTTCATCTGCATGTTTTCAAAACTTGCATCTGTTCGGGTTCCCCGGGTTCTCTCCGTTGTCCGTACTGAGCCCAACCACACTCGCATGCACCCGTCGCCCCTTTCAGACCTTGTTTCGTGAGCAACATAAAAGCGTTCTCGGAATGGGCCGAGATTTGCTGAGTGGCCTTGGTATATCACTGATAGACCGCCCGTCAAATTTTGTTCCATTTGGAGGTCGTTTGACGCCCCAACAGTTAACTGCATAGCCCGAAACCCCTCTCTCTTTGCAGCCCAGCCCCTCTTCACCACAGCCCATGAGCCCATACAAACACCCTCCAAGCTCTTGGTCGTTCGATCGTGATCGTGTGGGTGAAAACCTCACCTCATTTGGACTCTCCTAGCTCCCTCTACCTATATAAACACCTCCTCCTGTCCAAATCCGGGTCCAAAACCCTAGCCTCCTCTTCCCTACGCCGTCGGACGCGTCCGTCCGCGCCGGACACATCCGTACGCGCCAGACACGTCCACCGCCGTCCCCTCGGCGAATCAGAGAGCGCCACGTGGCCCCGGCCACCAAGCGCCACCGCCGGCCCGCCAGGCCCACGCGGGGCCCCTGAAGCCCATCGCGGCGCCGCCGCCCGTTCGCTCGCGCCCCGCCGACGCACGTCGCCCGCCGTCGCACCGGACCCCGCGCCGGACCACCCGCTCCTCCACCGGAATCGCCGACCCTGCCGCCAGATCTCCTCCGCCGCAGGCCGACCCCTCGCCGGAGAACCTCGCCGGAGGTCGCGTCCTCCGGCCCGTGCCGCCTGGCCTTCCGCGGCCCCGGATCCGTCCGTCGCCTGCCACGCCAGCCCTTGCCTCGCCCCTCGCCTCAGACCTCACCTCGCCGGCGAGCTCGCCTCGCTTCCATGGCCGCCGCTGCCTGAGCTCCATGGCCGCCGCCGCCCCTGCTCCGGTCAGATCCGGGCATGCCCGGATCCGATCCCGCGCCCCGATCCCTGCCTCGCTGGACCTTCCCCGCAGTCGATTGTCGCCGGAGAAGTCGCCGTCACAGGTGTTGACTTCGTCCCTGCCAGATCCGCACGGCTCCATCTCGGCGCCACCTCGTCCATCAAACCAAACACGCTTCCTCGTCCCGCTGAACCTCCACGTCCACATTTCCCCAAGGTTATTTTTGACCAAGTCCCTTAGTTTTTCAACATTCTGGTGCTTTGTTCATCATGCCATAACTTCTCGCATGTAGCTCCGTTTTGTGCGTGTAATATATCAAAATGTTCATTGTGAGATGCTCTTCATTTTGTTCCACTGTGCCATGCTTGTTTGAGTTCATCTTGATGCAATAATCATCGTTGGAAGGGTGCTATTTGGTGTTAACTGTTGTCTTTTAGCAGAACTTGGTGATTTATCTTTTTCATTGCATTTTGTGTGTGCATCCTTTGAGCATGATGTCTACATGTTTTAGAAGCATATTTATGCCATATTTACAGTGGTGCAATCCATGTATTTTTGTGAGTCTTGTAGTGAGTGCATTAAGCTTGTGTAGTAGGGTACTTGCTGTTACTGTTTTGCTAGGCTGAATTTATTATATCATCATGCTATTTAAACCTGCTGCTATAAGTCATTCTATGCATAATCTGGAGATGTTCACTAAGGATGTTTTATTCTACATATTATGGCCTATCCGTCTATGCACTTGGATGAATTTATAGCCTGTTGTAGCTTATTGTAATCTTGCTCTCAAATTGCTAAATAATGTTGCTGTCAGACTCTTGACATTAAGTTCAGTTTTGCCATGTGTTTTGCTAGTGATCCATGCACCCTATGAACTTGATCTTGCCATGTGTTGCTCCATAATTATGTCCGCTTACTGTTGGTTGACTTAACATGCCATGAAATGCTCTTTAGAGAGTGGTACAAGCTCACGAACATGCCTACTTATCGTTGTTCCTGCCATGTTCTGTTATTCTGAATCTGTCATATCAATTGCCATGTTTGCATGGATTCTACCATGTTTTATGTTGATCTTTGGAATTAGTTCATTAAGGGAGTTTTGTTCTTTGTCTTTATTATTAGCATGTCATGCCTTTTTTTTTCCTTGATAAGTTCCTATAGCATGTTGTTTGATAGCTCTAAACATTACAACCTGATGTTATTTCTGCCATGTCTAGTGATTTCTGCCAAGTCTGTGAAACTGTTATTATTTGCAATCTTGCCATGACCTTTTGAGCATGTTCTAGTGATTTCTGGAGATAGTGCAGCGTTCATGTTCTGTTGTGCTTTACCTGTACATCATGTCCATGCCTTTTGTTTCCATGTTGAGGTGATGTAGCATATTGTTTTGATGCTTGCTAGATGCCTAGTTGCTGTTTTGGACATGTTGTTTTTATATCTTGTTTGGAGTGTATGTTTTGAACCGTGGCTCCGTTTTGAGCATGCTCTATATGAAACTTGCTTAGTTTTACATGTAGATTCATATTACCTTGTTGCATTCATGTTTTGAGTGTGTTTTTTTGATGTTTGTATGCCTTTTGCATTAATGCCATGTCTGACTTGTTTTGCTTATATCTTCTAGGCCGTAGCTCTGAACTAATTGAACTTTATATGTAACTTGACTAGAATTTCATGTAGATCATCTTGGTGCATCTTAACTTGCTGTTTAAGAACTTCAACATAAGGTTTATTCAGATCTGTACCAATTTCGAAATTTGCATATGAGGACTTACCGGAATTGTTATATGTTGTTTCCGACCGCATTTAAACTTGCTTTGATATGTTGCTTTTGTATGCATCATCTCTTTCCATGAGTAGCTTCATGTATCCTTTGTCATGCATCATACTTGGTTGAGCATCATGCCATGTCTATGTGTTGTGTGTTTACCATGTGTTTGCTTCTTTTCGGTTGTGCTCCTTCTCGTTAGTTCCTGTTTTCGTTGCGATCGTGAGGATTCGTTCGTCTACGCTTGGTTCGTCTTTGTGGATTCATCTTCTTCATGGACTCGTTCTTCTTCCTAGTGGGATTTCAGGCAAGATGACCGTCAGCTTGGATCTCACTACTATCATTGCTATGCTAGTTGCTTCGTTCTATCGCTATGCTGCGCTACCTATCACTAGTTCTTCAAACCTCCCAAATTGCCATGTCAGCCTCTAACCTTTTTCACCGTTCCTAGCAAATTGTTTCTTGGCTATGTTACTGCTTTGCTCAGCCCCTCTTATAGCGTTGTTAGTTGCAGGTGAAGTTGAAGATTGCTCCATGAGGGACATGATTATGTTGGGATATCACAATATCTCTTATTTTAATTAATGCATCTATATACTTGGTAAAGGGTGGAAGGCTCGGCCTTATGCCTGATTTTTTGTTCCACTCTTGCCGCCCTAGTTTATGTCATACCAGTGTTATATTCCTTGATTTTGCGTTCCTCACGCGGTTGGGTGATTTATGGGACCCCCTTGACAGTTCGCTTTGAATAAAACTCCTCCAGCAAGGCCCAACCTTGGTTTTACCATTTGCCTACCTAAGCCTTTTTCCCTTGGGTTTCCGGAGCCCGAGGGTCATCTTTATTTACCCCCATGGGCCAGTGCTCCTCTGAGTGTTGGTCCAAACTAGAGCCCTTTGCAGCGCCCACTTAGGGAAACTTGAGGTCTGGTTTTAGTTGTACGGATTGCTCATCTGGTGTTCCCTGAGAACGAGATATGTGCAGCTCCTATCAGGATTTGTTGGCACATTCGGGCAGCTTTGCTGGTCTTGTTCCACCATTGTCAAAATGTCTTGTAACCGGGATTCCGAGACTGATCGGGTCTTCCTGGGAGAAGGAATATCCTTCGTTGACCGTGAGAGCTTGTGATGGGCTAAGTTGGGACACCCCTGCAGGGTATAAAGTTTCGAGAGCCGTGCCCGCGATTATGTGGCAGATGGGAATTTGTTAATATCTAGTTGTAGAGAACTTGACACTTGACTTAATTAAAAGGCATCAACCGCGTGTGTAGCCGTGATGGTCTCTTTTCAGCGGAGTCCAGGAAGTGAACACGGACTTTGTGTTATGTATGAATGTAAGTAGTTTCAAGATCACTTCTTGATCACTTCTAGCTTCTCGATCGTTCCGTTTGCTTCTCTTCTCGCTCTTAATTGCGTAAGTTAGCCACCATATTTTGCTTAGCCGCTGCTGCAACCTCACCACTTATCCATTCCTTTACCGATTAAGCTTTGCTAGTCTTGATACCCATGTTAATGGGATTGCTGTGTCCTATTGGCTCACAATTACTACAACAACAGTTGCAAGTACTGGTTATGCGATGATAATGACGCGAGAGCGATGTTTACTTGTTTTGGAGTTCTTCTTCTGCTTCTTCTTCGATCAGGGGATAGGTTCCAGGTCGGCAGCCTGGGCTAGCAGGTGGATGTCGTTTGAGTTTCTGTTTGTGTTTCATCCGTAGTCGGATGTTGTTCTTATGTATTGTGATGTTGTATTTGTGTGGCATTGTATGCCTCTTGTATGTATCCCCAACTATTATGTAATGGTACGATGTAATGATATCCACCTTGAAAAAGCGTCTCCCATATGCGCTTTTATCCTTGGTGGGACCTTTGAGTTCCTTTAGGATAGGGTCGCATATTGGGCGTGACAGCCCGCCCTACTGCCTTCACCCCCATGGCCTCGCCGCCGTCACCCCTAGGGCTGGCCATCAACACGGGCCACGCCCCCGCCAAGCAACCACCGGATCCAGGGGGGTCAGATTCCACCTCCCACGTCCGCCCCCTGCCCCCTGGATAGCTACCCGGACGAACATGCATCCGCCTGAGCTCTCCATGCCTCCCCGGCGGCCATCCTCTTCCTATCAAGTCCCCTCCCCTCGATCCCGACGAGGCTAAGGTACTCCCCCAGCGCGGTGGCCGCCACGGCTTCTCCTCCTCAGAATCCAGTGGTCATGGCCACCGTCGTCTCCTATGCTGCTTCCCGTAGCCGCGGCTGATGAGCAGGACGACGGCTGTGGTTTCTCTCTGACCCCTCCAAATGGCCTGCAAGAAGCTCCCCTCCCATCTCCAGGGGTCGCGGGCGTGTGCAGCTCGCAGGCGTATTGCCTGCAGATCGCATGGGTGTGCAAGTGCAGTTCCTCCCTCGCGATTGTCGCCACCGACGCCCTGCTCCTCCATGGGCCCGTCCCGGCCATCTTCATCCTTGCACACACACCTTCTCCTGGAGGATGAGAAGGAGGTAGGTGTGGGGCTTGGTGGCTGAGGAGGAGGTAGGTGCGGAGGTCAGCAAGCGAGCCCAAGAGGAGGAGCCACAGGCGCGCACCACGGGTCTCGTTAGAGCATCTCTGGAGGAGCCGGATTCCCCCACCACCACGCAACCGCACATTCCCCCAGCAGCTTAATTGTCCCTGTTGACGCAGGGTCCGGCAACACCTCCCTTGACGAGCTCCCTTCCCCGGCTACCAATCCCGTCGGCGCCGTGCAGTCCAGTATGTGGGTGCACGTAGTACGCCCACGATGGATGCAATGCGGCAGGGCAGCCATGCGTGTTCGCTGGCGTGGTTGCTACAGATTGCCGCGCCGGGTCACTCCTAGGGATCACTTTTTTTTATCATGTGTTTGTTCCCTTTTTTAGGTCGGTCTCCTCCAACCTCACGCCCCAACCACTCCACCTTCTACACTGATTGGCCACCGGGGGCCCGTGACGAGGGATCCATGGAAGCGGCCACCCACTACGCCGCGAACCCCGTGCAGCTCGGTTGCCGGTGCCGTGCAGCTCGGTTGCTG
Organism: Triticum aestivum; assembly: GCF_018294505.1. Lineage (NCBI taxonomy): Eukaryota > Viridiplantae > Streptophyta > Magnoliopsida > Poales > Poaceae > Triticum > Triticum aestivum. Next base: position 363,643,686 of record NC_057807.1, read on the forward strand.
CTTCCCCATGGATTGGTCAGCAACCTCACCGCCAACCTCTTCTTTTCGTCCATCGATCCAGTCAATGGTATATTTCATCAAGATCCGAGCACAGGGAGCAACGATGGAGTGACATGTAGCATCTGGCATATAGTCTTTGAAGTGCATGTCGTCTACACGAGTGGTTCAGCTGACGGGAGCGTACAGCCCGCGGCTCCAGTTTGTGGGCTATGCAGTTGGTTGCCTGCAGCTCACTCTCGGCGTGCAGTTTGTCGGTGCCGGACATGCGATACGGCTACCCTTGTGTTGCAGATCTCGGGTACGCACCATCAGCCGCAGTGCTGGCACATGCAAGCGGGGGGGGGGGGGAGATTATGACACCTGGGTGGGTGACTTTACAGTTCGGGCGGCGCACACTGTGCAATGCAGTTGGTGAGAAAAATGCAAGGCGTGGCCCGCGCAGTTCTGTGCCGCGCGTGTAGTCCGGGGCGTGGTGTCTTGTAGTTTGACAATGCACCATGCAAAATGTTCCATCACGGTTTGAAGACAAAAAATGTAGTCCACTCCAATTTAAGTAGCAGCTCATTACCACTCTATATGAAGTGCAAAAATTGTTTCGTGTATCTCTGAGACGACTACATCAAATACGTGCAGTGCGTTTGGTCCTTGGATGTGGTTCATTTTTTTAGAGTGATGTTGTTCACTTGCGCCCAACATGAAAAGTGCGATTTTTTAAAACGAAACATCAAGATAGCAACGAGGTTCACTTTGACATATGTCGCGGTTCGTTTGCCCTTGTCTCTACGGTCCACTCTCGTTCATGAAAAATGTTGAAAAAAGACAACAAAACTCACAAAAAACTTGGGTGATAACGTTTACGTCTGACAAAAGAATTCATGAAGTTCACTTGACTGTCTGATGTTGTGTGGTTTTCAGTCTAAAAGCAATGCGGTTTTCTTCCCCGTCTTCAAAAATTTATGTCCCACAAAAAAGAAACCATGCAGTTCTCTTACCGGTCTGATGCAGTGAGGTTTTCGTTTGATGCAGTACAATTTTCAGTGGGATGAAGTACGCACGTCGAATAGGGTGATGCGAAAAACAGAGTGTCTGCATTTCGGTAAATTCGAAATTCCTCTTAAACCGTAAAGAATTAGAGAGAGTGTTCTACATGAAAAAGTTGCGCCTCGTCGATATCTTTCCAACGGAGTATCGGTTGAATCATTCCGAGCAGCAGTTTGTAAAAATTTCATGAAAAACGGCCGCTGCCACTCGTCGTCGGCCGCACGATTTTCAAAATTAACTTAAAACCGTAAGGAATCTGAAAAACATTTCAACATATGAAAGGTGTTACTTATCCATAGTTTTCCAACGACATATTACACACCTTGTTTCGACAAACAGTTCAAAAAATAGAGCAAAAACAATATCGAAAATTGCAAAAAAATTCAAAAAAACGTAATTCCGCGGTTTAGTAAATTTGGAATTGCTCTTAAACCATAACGAATTAGAGAAAATAACACATATAAAAAAGATTTTCCTCGACAATATCTTTCCAACAGAGTATAAGTTGCTTTATTTCGATGAGCGGTTTATAAAAAATCGCAAAAATACGCTCGCTGCCACTCGTTGTGGGCCACACCTTTTTCAAAACTGCTCTTAAACCACGAGGAATCTCGAAAAGTGTTCAACATGTCAAAGTTGCGCCTAATCCATAGCTTTCCAACGGTATATTATACGCCTCGTTCCGATAAACGGTTAAAAAATTAGAGTGAAAACAGTACCGGAAAAATATGGCGTGCAGTTTTTTTGCGACGGGAAGTTCACTCGCGTGAGTACTGCAACACACTTTGTTCAAACAATGAAGTGCACTTGCTTTGTATATATATATATATATAGACACACGCACACACACACTATACATACACGTCTGTGAACAAGTACACCTCACTCTGTGTCAGGACTTTTCGGTTTCCGAGGGACGTGCCACATCAAAATTGTGAAAATGGCTATTCAAACATCACACAACACCTCTTTGCGCCACATGCATGCAGGCGGTGGTTATCCTAGCTAGGGCACTCACGTGTGACACTTCCATTTGTGGGCCCACGAGGCCATGGTCGATGCATGTGTATCACTTTGACTTACATCGGGAGAGGTTAATTAATTTCACCATCGATGAGGATTCTTTTTGGGTTGTATTACGGTAGGAGCATATAGTATGCATCGAAGAGAGGGAAGGGGACCATCATATGTTGTACGCTTCATGAACCTCGCTGTGTGTGGGTGCATGGTTTACGGTTTTTGAGGCATGTGTGGCACATCAAAGTTGTGCATTTTAGGTATTATATTCAACATATGTTTGGCCCACATGCAAAGCGATGGTGGTTGTCCTCTCGCACCCACTTAAGCGGTTATTAGCGATATCGATGCTTTCCATTTGTGGGTCTGCTTGGTCCATCACTACTTTTTGCCTGACAACGAGAGTGGTTAATTTGATTTAGGAGGGTGTTATTTTTTTGCTTGTAAATACGGTATATATATGAGCACACACTCATGCATGTGTACTCATGAATCCCTCCCATCGATTCGAAGTGGCTAGTACAACTACATGTCTTGAACCAATCTTGCTTTGTGTGGGGAGAGTGTATGATTTTCGACGCACGTGCCACATCAATGTTGTGAAATGGTATTAAAACATGCATGCATGCATCACCTCCATGCATATGCATGTAGTGGTTGTCTTTGAATGATACACTCCCTCACATGGTTATCGGCGACAAGCCTATATATTCATGGGCCCGCGTGGACATTCATGATCACCTTGACCGACAACAAGATATGTTACCATGGCGGATTCTTCATTTGGTTCGTGTTATCGTAGTATAGGTCATGGTGAGATTCAGACCTAATTAAATTTTGAGCGCATATACTATGCACGCATGCATGGATGAATCCCCGTCGTCGACTTGAAGTGTGGTGTAACATACATATGCATCATCAACCTAACCCTCACTCAGTGTGGGGATTTCTAGTTTGAAATCACGGTGCCACATAAAAATTGTTCCATTGTGTAGTAAAAAACACACCTGATCCATACATATGTTTGGGCCACACGCATGCAGTGGTTGTCTTCGGGGACTAGCTAATTGCGTGATTATTAGCGAGCTAGCCTATCTGGGGTCGCATGGACGACATTGCTTTGACCAGCAACAAGAGAGAGGTTGTACGACCAAGGTGGATTATTCTTGGTACGTTTTACGATCAATATTGGTGAGATGCTCTCTGGCCCGCCGACTAAAAGTGTGTGGGGGGGGGCACTACAAAAAAGACACATCCGTGACATTTTGGGCTGAACGAAATTTTTTCCTGTCATACTTATGACACTTCTATGACGATAATTGTGACAAAACCCGGTATCATCATAGATATGGTGGGCTCCTACTTCTATGACAAAAAATCATGACAGAAAATGGGCTTTTCATCCTGGGCGGGGGAGACGCAGCTGCATGACATTCTTTGGGCCGTCCATGACGGAAAAAACTGTGGTAGAAGCGAGGGCGAGGAAAATATCGGGGTGTTCCCGGTTACGGTGGGTGGTCGGGGCCGAGCGATACACGTTTCTCTCATACACGTACGCGCGTGTGTGCGAGGCGTTGGGCTCTAACTGAACCCGAGCGAGGCGTTGGGCTCTAACTGAACCCGAGCAATTGCACTGCAGGCTACGCGTTACTGAACCCGAGCGATCGATCTATGGCTGTTAACTAAACCCCATCGAGCGATTCCTTCGCTACTGCTGCTAACTGAAGCCGATCGATGCTGCCTCTGGATGAACAGTGAGCGTTGCAGTGGGGGTTTGGATGAACAGTGAGCAGTGGGGGTGGATGAACAGGACCTCGTGGTGTTGCCTCTGGATGAACAGGACCCCGATCGATCGAGCCGGTTGGGGCTGGATGAACAGGACCCCATGGAGGGATGGATGAACAAGATGACCCCGTGGAGGGCTGGATGAACTAGAGATAGTGGAGGGGTGGATGAACAGTAGCCCGTGGAGGGGTGGTTGAACAGGAGCCCGTGGAGTGGGGTGGTTGAACAGTAGCCAGTGGAGTAGCGCGCGGTGGAGGCTAGATGAACAGGAGCACGTGGATGAACAATCGCAGGTGGAGGCTGGAGGATGTCGATGGTGGATGAACAGTAGCCCGTTGAGGCTGGAGGAGGTCGACGGTGGATGAACAATATCCCGTGGAGTCCCGTTTTGCGGTACGCCACACCCCTCCTGATGAACAGGACCCCTGTTTTGACCGTAGCGCTCCAACACAAGTCCGTTTCCTCCGTTTTATGGTATGCCACACCCCTGCTAATCAACAGGACCCTGTTTCGACCGTAGGAGGTCCAACACAAGTCTGTTTCCTCCATTTGCGGCATGCCAGACCCCTCCTGATGAACATGATCTTGTTTAGAACATGGCCAGACGAACACAAGGCCGTTTCCTCCGTTCTACGGTACGTCATGCCTCGTTTCCACCGGCTCTTCCGTCCAAGCCCTCCCGATGAACACGACGACACATTTCGTTCCGACCCAGCCGGTTAGCTCCCCATGAACACGATGACAACGCTATTTCTCCGTTCCGAACCAGCCATGTACACGATCCCTGGCCCGTATGCACGTACGTGGTCATATTTTCTTTCTTGCATCCTGGCCGCTGTACGTACGTGTACATGCTACGTGCGCGCCTCTACCACGACACGTGCGCGCCTCTACATCGACCAGTATGTACGTACACATTCGCGACCAGAATGACAACGCTACATATGCTTCGACCAGGTGGGTCCCGTCTGTCAGGCACTTCCTTGCGTGCGAAGATGTAGCTGGTGGGTCCCAACAGTCAGGGGGGCGAATCATTTTTTTTGCCGGGACGCACTTCCTTACATGCGAAGATGTAGCTGGTGGGTCCCAGTAGTCAGGGGGGAAATATTTTTTCACAAAATACGGTGGCCCGTCTGGTGGGTCCCCGCTATCAGGTGGAGGAATCATTATTTTCCGTGTAATAAGGAGGCACTTCCTTGCGGCTGTCGTGGACCCAACTGTCAGCCTCTCCACATACAGTACTCTTTTGATGGAAGTTGGTCGTTGACCATGTTGACCACGCCGCACCGAGAGCACCAGGGCGGTGGATGATGGCAAGGCCTAGTAAGGGGACGACGCGGAGCCAGGGAAGACGCGACAGTGGAAGCCTGGAGTACGAGGGTTCACTAGTTCGGCTGCGGTGGGAGGCTGCCGTCAGCACAAGGCCTGGCCAGCGGTGGGAATAGTAGGGGGCGGTGAGGCCTCCACGGTAGCACAGCCGGCCACGCGAGACAGGAGCATGCGGCACGACCGGCGCTGGTTTGGATGGCTGGAGCAAGAAGACCAAAGGTTGAAGAAGGACTATGGCCGTTGGATGGACATCGTACGGTCACTTCAGCTAGAATCATTTATATTGACTAAGTTGACAAAGCCCTTGGTACGCGTCAACTTAGTAGGCCCACAGGTTACCCTCCGAAACGGTGCGCCCCAGATGTCAGGGGGAGGAATCATTTTTGGGCGGCTGAAGCAAGAATATCTGAGATTGAAGAAGAAGCACGACATCCGTTGGATGGACACCCAATGGCCGCAGCTGCTAGAACCGTGTGTTGTCGACAAAGCCTTGCATACGCGTCAACTTAGGTTTTTAGGGGACGCATCAACTTAGAAGGCCCACAAGTGTGTGGCAGAGAACATATAGCCCATTTGCAATTTGTAAGAATGTACAATCCATTTTTTAATTCTAATGGAATTTACTATAGCCCATTTACAGTTTGGTAAAAGTACCGCCCAACTTCTAGCTAGGACAGAGATTAATAACTTCAACCAACCGCTCAAAATAGAATTCAAAAAAAATCCCACATTTTGATGGGATCCGAAATATTTTTATCCGAAATTTCTAGTCAGATTAAATATAATTTCAAAATAAAGTTTTATTACGTTAAAATCCAACAAAATATTGCGCACGCAACAAGTAATGAAATTAAAAATTTCAAATTACATAAATAATATATTTTTTAAACTAATTACGCGTTTGGTGCATTTTTTGTAGTTATTGCCCAGTTATTCTAATTACATTCCATTTATTATTTCTTAAAGTCCATTTTCTTGTTAAGCCTAATGCATACCTCCTAGGAAAGTTTGTAGCCCAACTGGGAGGAGAATAACAAGTTGACCCTGATATTGTGTACAACTGTCGGCCGAGTTGCATTGATGATGTTGAAAAAAGTCATGTGTAGTACAGTACAACCTAACATGGCTACTCAGCCCACATTCAGCGACGCCGGAAAGGCCCAAACAAGGCTTCGGTACAACTTTTTGAAGTCACTGAGCTCAACTAATAACTTAAGAAAAAAGTTAGATTACAGTGGAACCTAATTAAAAGCTGTCATGAACAAAGAAATAATTCAACGGGTCCCACTTGTGCGTGTGTGCGTGTGTGTGTGTGTGTGAGAGAGAGAGAGACCCATCGGTCGATGCTCGTAAATACATCTTTCAGCCATATGCATTGCTGATGCTCAGTAAAAACTTATATAGTTGACACAATCATATAGAATATCATAGCACACTGAACTTGCATACAAAAATTTCATGCAGGCGGCACAATCAGGATGGAAAACAGTGGATCGCTACGGGTAGGGCTATGTTGAAACCAACAAACTCGTACATAACGGTTCATCATCTTTATCAATGACAGGGAAATATCTTGAATGCTATGCAAAAAAAATAGACAGACAACACAATAAGTTTTGATAGAACATTAAGTTGACGTACAACCCTTTGTAAGAAAAGTTCAGGTACAAAATTAGAACAGGTCACAATCAAATGAACTGGCACATCAGTGCTTCACACCCATAGCTCGGATTTAACTAGTATCTGATAAGATTCAAATGTTACCTCAAATTAGAGCACATCCAGGCAGCCAGCCCTGCCTCTTCTCCCAAAGAAGCAGTGGCCTCCGCCGCGCGATGGAGTAGGCCCTGTGCCATCCATCATTCCGAGCAACACGGGGAAAGTCTGACGTTGACTCCTGTAATGGACATCGTCAATGGACCCTTGTACCAGCAGCGGCGGCAGGACTTCGATTGATGGATTGACCACTTCTTCGTCATGCACGAACACTCGATACAGGTACATCCCTAACGTGGTCCGCGGCCTTGGTGGCGACGAACAGTACAACCCCGGTTCCTGCACCGGTATCTCAACACCAATCACCTTCGGTATTGTGGACGGCTTCTTCATCCATGCCATAACCGTCAGAGCCCAGCTGTCTGGAGGAACAAACATACTTACGAGCTCACCTCCAAGGTCATTGATAAGCTCATTCATGGACTCGCTGTTCCAAGCACGTCGAGGCATGCCGTGGAAGGTAAGCTTTGTTAAAAACTCAAGCTTAGAGGGCACCGAGCCCCATCCTGGCTGCCACCGATCAAAGCTCACCAGTGCGCCATCGCAAAACAAACACCGGGAAGATTCGAACACACGACTGCATTCGAAAGTTGTCCGGAACCTGACGAAGAAATCAGCCGGTGGCGGACAGACTTCGATGATCAGGTCACTTATTTCGATGTCGTGCACAATGCTAAGAGCTATGACAATGCTAAGAGCGAGACGGGAGGCCGGTCGCCATTGATGGTTACCATCAGCACTTTGCCAGAAAACTAGTCGTCAAGCGCCGCCATGCCATTGTTGAGCGACAGCACGCAGCGACCGAAGGCAGGATGGACATCAGGATCTCCGGCTCGGAGATCCTGAATGACCGGTGACATGATAGTGCGCTTGAGTACAGGGAGTACAGGAGGGGGATTTGGGCGAACAGGAGTAGGAATCGAGATTCCAGAGGTGGGGGAGGGGCGGGAGATTGGGGATGAAAAGGTAGCATGAATAACACGCGCCAAAATGCTCTTGGCGCGCAAGCGCATGAAAACACCGGTGGCTCCCACATGTCGGCCTAAGAGTCCTTATTCTTTATTTTTTGGAGATCCCGGCCTTTTTTTTGAGGATCTTTTGAGAGCCCGGCCTGAGAGTCATAATTGACCTGTTTGGCATTGCGTTACTACTCGGCCCATATTTAACGACACCTCACTGGCCCAAACAAGTGTACATCATTGAAAAGGCATTGAGCTAAAATTATATTACTTGAAAAAAGGAGATATACTCTGAACACTGGAGAATGGTGATGCCCTCATTTAGCCCACCAGTAGTTCGAGACAATAAACAGTTTGAAACAATGATATATACAACATTCAAACACTGACTAGTGACTACTACTGACATAAACAGCAAGACATGACAGTTCATAAGAAGTCTTGCTACACCACCAAAACGCACCCATCTGCAGTGCTCAGACTCTCGTGATCTTGACGAGAATGACATTCTAAATAGAGGAAACTATTACATAGTAAGAGTGGCATAGACGAGGATGACCAGATGACAAGGAATGTACATAACAAAAGAAAGAACTACCCATCCAGAACCAGCAACAAAGACAACAAAGTCATTCAAAGAGATGATCCAACACCATCATAATTTGCAGCCCCGCTTCAGCGACCAATGATCCGGAGACACCAGTACTCCACCCTTTCAACACAACAGCCCAATTACCTATCAACCTGAAGGCTTGAACCACATCACTGCCTGTCGTAATTGAGACATCCAAGGATCAAAGTTAATCCGGATGCCTTTGTCATTCTCACCTTCTTTTGGCTGCAGGCTGTATTGTTGACAATCAGGGGAGTTTGCTCCCGAACTCCTAGTGCTCACCGTGTAGACATTATTTTCCATAGCAAACAGAGCCTCTCTGCCATCAAGGTCCTTGCCAACGGTGATCTCCTGGTTAATCGGATAATTGAGTCCGAGAAACAGAGAGTGTGAACCAAGGCTGTTTACACGCCTCCAACTAAAAAATCCCGAAGGCTCCAACAAGCTGGTATCCTGCTCATAGACGTAAAACCCACTGTCCAGATACTCACATATTTTATGGTACTTGTATATAGTGGGGTTTTTGCAATATAACTTTTCCGGCTCATGTGTCTGAATGATCATCAGTCTTTTGCCATCGTCTGATCGAGCGAGGAACCAGTTCTGCTTCCCTGTTTTTGGCAAAGGTGGTGTGATTACAAAGGCCAGTAACTGTAGGGACACTGCATCATATCAAAAAGGACAGGCATTGTTAATGTAAGACATGCATTGCTCAAAGTATGAGTAGGATAATGCAAGAAACAACATTGATATGTCCCTGTTGGATCTGGGAGGAAAATATAGAGAAATGTATACTGGGTTCGAAAATATAGAAGTGCCATGCATGGTTATACTCATGTTATCTCGCAATCAATTCTTCACAGGAAACTACCATGTCATGCATGTTCTGTAATCATGTTCTGTCCTCACAAACAAATTCTTCAAGGTAACTAATAGACCATGCATTGTTATATACTCGTGTTCTGTGGGCAACATTTTTGTGAGGATATTATTCTAGCCATTGATTGCTGAATGGCGAATATAGATATGTACACATGGTAAGCATTACAGGATTTCTCTACTTCCAAATATAGAGTTCTCCATATGCACATTTACTTCCCTAATGTATGGTTAGATGAAACCAACAATGTGGTGCATGTTTCTACATCATGAAAATGAGGAAACTAACATGGCCATTGATACACACTCATATTTAGTAGTAGTATCGAGATTAGTATAAAATAAGGAGAATATCCATATATTCCTAACCGTTTGATTATTCAGGGGTACAAATTGGTTGTAATGACATGGTCACAATCGCATGAATTAACTCATTCCAAATATAGCCGATTTACGACGTCTCTAATACATTGCCATAGTTCTACTCAAATTCTGCTCAAACAGGGATATGCCAATCATCACAGAAAGTTCAAACAGTGTCATGGCGTCATCATTAACATGAGATGGAAACAACTTACACGTGCCGTCCCATCAATACATGGTGCCATCTGCTTTGTCGATCGCGTAGATGATGTCATTGTATTCAATAGCATCACACAAGTGTGTATCAGCTTTGATGATGATCCACTGCGAGCTGAGTTGTCTCGAGCTAAAGAAGGCACCGGCATAAAGATAGGCGAGTCCGCGGTCGAACAAGGCAATTAGCTTGAAGTCTGCGTAATTCACATGTCGTGTGGGCACTTGGCACATTACAATCTTCTAAAACAAGGTCCGTCCAACTGACGTGGTAATCTAGATGACTTGGACCGCGATGGTAAAACTCTATATAATCCAACGGAGGAAGGATAATCTCATGGGAGGTCTGGAAGTTCACGAGCACCAACTTTTTACCATCTTCTCTGAAGGCAGCCATCGAGTGGGAGTTCATGCCGAGCCTGTACATACCTGCCAAGAAGTTTCGGGCAATGGTGATCCGATCGAAGTCGAGGGAAATGATGTACGGCGACCCACTACATACCTGCAAAGAAGTTTCGGCTAATGGAGGTTGGATTGAAGTCGAGGGGTATCATGTACGCCTCCGTATCGTGATGAGCCAATCTCTCAAGACCAGATAGCAGCAAGCAGGGTGTCTTGAAAAGCTTAGGCCCCACTTTGATAATGGCCATGTGCATGTCCCTCGAGCATGCATCCAGCGGCAGGGCGCTCAACATATCCATACACGAACAACAGAGGTCGAGGATGTCACTGGGGAGATTGCTCCAATCGCGGCTCACACGGATGTTACACGGATCACGTTCGGCCATGGTGGAGTTTGGAAGGTGTGGGGCTTTGGGGGCTTGATTTACGGGGGAGAAGGCTGTCGATGCTGGAGCGGCTAGCAAGAGAATAGTGGTACTAGGGAAGGCGAGCGAGGCGACGGTACACGGGGGCATAGTAAGATAGAGACGAAGACGGAGATGGAGATGGAGATGGAGTGGTGCTATGGGAGGGGAGACGGAGACGAGGCGAGGGATGCTAATGTGCTGTACAACAGCGGTAACAGACTGCAGAGTGCACAGGGTGAGGCTGACTTTGGTAACTCGAACATGCCACCTGGACTAGTATCAGGCGCAGGGTGTTGTCACTTCATGCCGCCTGGACCAGAAGAATAGTATTTTGACCATCATGTGGACCGCAGTTGTACTACTACTACTAGTCCTAGTAGGGACATGAGTAGTCTAGTACTGTATAGCGGAAATAGGTCTCCCGTGCTAGCAGGCCTGTTCACTTCATCCTCCAGGTATCGTCCATATTGCGAGCAGAACCAAATTCTCGTGCACACGGAAGCGCGAAGATGGGCCTTTGATGATGATAACGGTGTACTCCCTCCGTCTAGGTGAGCGCAACCTAGGTGGCTGTAGATTGGACCAGAAAGAGCACCGGAACGAGCAAAATTTCCAACCACGACACTGTTACAAATGGAAGCAAAATCAGCAATTATTACATAGTTATAAGGATGCCTTTTCAGCTCTCCAAGCAGGCCCAATCAACGCCCTTCCGCGATGCATGCAGTGGTCGTTCTGGTGCATCAAGGACATCATGCAGATTGTTCCACACTCGATAAGAGGAAAATGGAAAGGTAGAATGCGGCAGCAGAGGAAGAGATTGCTGGCTAACGAGGCTGGGAGGGGATCGAGCAGGAAGTTAATGTTCCACACCTAAAGGTTTTGGGAAAACCTGATTTTCATATGGCGACTTACTCACCTAGAAGGAGGGAGTATTCCTTAACCAGAGAATGTTCAGTCTCTCACGCACGCGCCAATATCCATCTGAACCAGCTACGACACATTTTTTATCTGTTTGCATAGGTCCCACCTGTCAGGAAGGATGGGCACGTACACGAACAGGTACGACTCCTCAGTCTACCCGCATAGCCTTTTCGTTTAGTCTACCTAGCCATCTAATCAACTGCCTGCATGCCACTTCTCCCATTTACTTCTCCATTGGGAACCAATTTTCCTCGGCTTCTTCACCTGCCATTCATCTTCATTTGCATCCAAACCCCACTGCGTTCACACTGTTTTAACCTCTTTAAATAATCATCTACTACTTCAGTTAGACTAGCCATATAATCCTAATTCTCCAAACCATAGCCCTCCGTTCCAGCGGTTCCAAATGGCGAAAGAGATCGAGATGCAGGTTTTTAGCATCCAACAGGTCCTCATCGAAGGCTCGTTGAGCATAGTTGCCACCGTCACCGTCCACCCAAGGGTTGTTCGGAAGTGGATCAACAATGTATCCAACTCCGTCGAAAAGGTAGAGACGAGGGTCATCGGTCTCGACGCAGAATACACGGAGCAAGCCACTGGGAAGATCCAACGCGCCGTCGTCCTTCAGCTATGCCTTGAAGATGATGTTTTGGTGTACCACATCATACACGCGCCCTCCATACCTGGTGAGCTTCACGATTTCTTGTCTCAGCAGGACATATACTTCTGTGGGGCAGCCATTGAAGGGGAAAAACAGAAGCTGGAGCCGTACAACCTTGATTTGGAAAGCATCACTGACCTACAAACCAGAATCAAAATTCCTGTAGAAGATTGTGATAAACAAACACCATCCCTATTCGACATAGCAAATTTGTCCTCGGTACAAATCTTCAAAAGGGTGACAAGACGATGGCATTAAGGTCGTATATATGGGAGAATTATCCCTTGACGTACGAGTGGATAAAATATGCTGACCTCGATGCCCGTGTGAGTTTTGAGATAGCTGCAAGGTCCAAAGATCTTGTTGTGAAGCCGTCTCCCACAGAAAATGAGAACACGAAGAAGAAGAAGAAGAAGAAGAAGAAGAAGAAGAAGAAGAAGAAGAAGAAGAAGAAGAAGAAGAAGAAGAAGAAGAAGATGAAGAAGAAGAAGAAGAAGAAGAAGAAGAAGAAAAGGCTGCACCAGCAGGAGGGCATTATGGATGGATGAACTATTTCCTCTCTTGTAAAAAAATTATTCCCTCTTGGCGTATATTGATATAGATGGACTATTTTGATGGTGTGCATATATTTGGAACAAACTAGTAGCATGGGTCCTCTTGACTATTAGGAACTATTTATCCGCATAGCTTTCTCTACTACTCCTTCCAGTGATCGGTATGCAATGCATGTGTCCGTAGACATGACAGCTTATCCATGCAAGTTCAACTAGGCGACCATCACGTTTCATCCACTGCCACTCGCGATTCCCATGACACCGCTCCAACCCATGGAACCACGTCCCCCGATGTGTGCCTCACCCCTCTCGGCCGCACCGCCCCACTACCTTTGTGTGCATGACATCTGGGCCATCAAAAAAGCGCCGAGCATCAAGTTTCTACCACAACCACACGCGATTCCCATGACGCCGCTCCAACCCATGACATCACACGTCCCCCGACCTGCGGCTCACCCCTCTCGGCCCCACCGCCCCTCTGCCTTCGAGAGCATTACATGTGGACCAGTCACCTATCGGGTCCACATGTTATTGACTCAAAGGCTGGTGTAGTAAGGCATTGAAGCTCAGTCCCGAGGGCCCTGAGAGGGAAATGTAACTCCTGTGCTAGGCCTTGTGGTGCTACCACTGCATGAACTCGTGCCAAACTCGAGATTTGTTTCTTTACTATACATGCACGCAACAATTTAATGGACATTGTAATCTCAACATGTGATGGGGAGCTCTAAATTTGAATTTGAAACTTATAAAATGAAAAGATTCAAAACAAATAAACTAGGAGAGAGGGAGTATATCGTAGGATGTGTCCCATATGAAATAAGTCCACTGGTTTGTCACCGTGAAGATGCGGTTAGAAAGGAGCACAGCGTCTTCGTACTCATACGACAACAAATCGACCGCAGACAGCATGGTCCGCCTTTGACTGCCATGTGCAAGGTTCGTCCTATCTTATTCAATCTCACCGTGGTTCCATCATACCAATTGATGCGGTGGCCCGTTGCATTGCTGATCCCAATGTTGGACAAAGGTTCTACGGGAACGGTGTCACCATTGTAAATGTTGTGCAAATTGGTGTTGGTACCCTCCCGTACATATGCAAGCCAATCTCCACTCGCACCAAGCCTAACCTGTGAAACAGTGGGCAGGGGGAGAATTAGTAAATGGACATCGAAGTAGTCGTTACAATGCATTTACTACGTGATCAAACTCATCTTACCTGCTCATAGGAGGAAATCCGAGTGCCCCTAAACGTCGGCATCTCAAGGGGCGTCAACTTGCAACTACGGCCACGCCGCGCTGGAGACCCTGCAAGGAAACATCCTTGTGCGTTCCACGGAACATCAAGATGCATTTCTATGAGTAGTTTATCTTGTGAGAGAAAAGGATGAACAAGGGAAGGCCTCTAGAGATAGAGATAGACACTACTACTACCAATGTGCTGGCCCGTGCGTTGCAATGTATCCAAAGTAGTAGAATAATACTTGTTCACGTGCTTGAAATATAAACACTCTAGTTTTGATATACATGTGTGAGCAGACATGATAGCTTGTCCATGGAAGTTGAACCACGGCGACCATCACGTTTCTTGTTTCTACCACTGCCACGTCCACATGCGATTCCCACGATGCCTCTCCAACCCACGACATGACGTCCCCCGACGTGGACATAGATCCCTTGACGTGCCTATCACTGCCTTGCCCTGCGTTTCCTTCACTAACAGGTGGGACCCATGCTCGGGGGTCCCACATGTCAGTGACAGAATGGTCCTCATCCCCCCCGACATGCGCCTCATCCCTCTCGGCCGCACCGCTCCTCTGCCTTTGTGTGCATGACATGCGGGCCAGCTAAACTGCAGTGACCATCAACTTTCTACCACAACCATACCCGATTGGATGCAGTTTGCCTGCTCCGCTGTTGTTCTCCCATCTGTACTCCCGCACCATCGAATTTTCATCCAGCGGCTGTGACACATTTCATCCCGGGCATCAATCCTCAGCTGGAGTACTTCCATACTATAGGTAGTACCCGTCGATGTGGCCATCTACGCCTCGTAACGCCCCGACGCCCAACTTTGGCACCCTCGCCACGGCCACGCCACCACCAACCGGTTCATCTCGAATGAGTGAGTCGCGAACCACGCCACCACCATGATAATGACATGTGGGCCAGCCGCATTTAAGGTACGCATGTCATTGACTCATAGGTCGGGCACTAAGCCACTGAAGTTCTGTCCTGTGGGCCCCGAGAGGGAAATGTAACTCCTATGGCAGGCCTTGTGGTGCTCCCACAGTACGAGCTCGTGCCAAACCCGGAATTTGTTTCTTACTACTACCAACTATTAGTAAGGTACATGTGCATTGCACGCATGAGATTCTGGTGGTTTGTGCATTATGCTTCTACATGTGGAGTCTTCTGGATTATACATGTGGCAAAATCTGGTGGAATGTAGATCATATCCAATAGCCAGTAGTGCTCGGATTTGCCATCTTTGTACCGTCGGATTGGCTTCATCCAACGACCAACTTTCAAAGTTATTCACACACTATATAGGGGTATAGATATAGATGTTTGGTTTGCAGCCTAAGCTTAGGTGTGCCACAATATCTTAGGCATGTGCTTGGTTCATTTCTACACTTGTGGCTTGCCACACTTTTCTAGCTACATGGTCAAAATGTCATAGACTCAACTTCTTGCCAAATCTTGACACACTTGTGGTGGAAATTTTGTTAGCCACAATTTTTGTGGCAGACACAGGGGTTGTTTGGTTTTAGGCCTAGCAATGCCACACTTTATCATACAATGTTGCCAAAGATTGCCACACATAAGGTTAGGCACGTTTGACTAACTTAGGTGAGTGTTTGGTTCAAGCCACACCTTAGGCAAGCCACACTAAAGCCCCACATGACATACACACAAAAAATGTGGCAAGATTCCCTTAGGCTTGCCAACTTGTGGCTCTCATTTTGAAGAACTAACTTTGCCTAAGCTTAGTTGTGGAAAAGTTAGTCATGAATTAAGTTCAACCATGGAGTCTTCTAGATTCTACATGTGGTAGAATCTGGTGGAATGTAGATGATATCCAATGGCCAATAGTGCTCGGATTTGCCATCTTTGTATCGTCGGATTGGCTTCATCCAATGACCAACTTTCAAAGTTTTTCACACACTATATTGGGGGTATAGATATAGATGTGCCGGCCCGTTGCAATGGATCCAAAGGATATCTATTGATTGGAGTGCACTCTAAACACATTATCTATTTATTTTTTTCTAACCTTTCGTAGCCATGCAACCAAGCCACATAAGCTTCATGGGTGCCCCCCACATCATATAATTCATACTACGTTGACGGAAAAAAGATAAATCACCCAAAACAAGATCTTCCCATTTTCTGTTCCTACGATGTTGTGCCTTGCACGTACCTACTAGTTGTATAGTGGTAGTACTAGTTGTATAGTACAAACTTGGTACAAGTAGGAGTAGTACTAGTACCGAATGCTCCCACTCTATCAACGAGCCCCATCTGACATCAAATTTCTTGGCTTTCGTGCTACAGCTAGATCTTCCCCTCGTTTCTGTTTTCCAACCTAGCGGCGGGCGGGGTGCGGTTTGCAAATAGTCGGTTTGCTCAACGGCGGCCCCACATGAAAGTGAAAATGCTAGGCAACACGCCTTCCATAAGCCATGTGTCGTGCCGGAAGGGCCGTGGTGTACTCCTGATTCCCGGGCGTGTGGGGGTGCGACGCGAACGCGGCAGGCCTTTTCCTTTTACTAGCAATGTGCCCGTGTGTTGCGACGGATCCAAAGTAGTAGAATAGTGGTACTTGTTCACAAACTTGAAAGAAATCACTCTTGTTTTGATATATTCCTAATATATTACTCCCTCTGTTCCTAAATATTTGTTTTTTAGAGATTTCAAATGGATTATCACATACGGATTATATAGACATATTTTAAAGTGTAGATTCACTCATTTTGCTCCGTATGTAGTCACTTATTGAAATCTCTAGAAAGACAAATATTTAGGAACGGAGGGAGTACCTTTCACTCAAAATATATTTCTCAGGCTATTTTGATGAGGTGAGGGAGGGATGTGGTTGCTTTCAAGATAATAAGGGGTTTTCTGCAAATTGGAGCAGAGAACTGGGCTATTGTTGCAAAAATGCCACAACTTACCTCACAACTGTTAGATGCAGATCTAATGGTCAGAAACGACGGATGGCATACGCACCACCCCAACTGAGTCTTTTATAGGAGTAGGAGTAGAGAAACATGTATAAATTGTAACATTTGGTTCTGCTCCTTGGCACGATCGATAGATAGAAATAACAATTGGAAACGCTAGGGAGGGGCTATTTCTGCCAGATAAGCGTCCTCACTGTCCTTGTAGATACCTATGTACACGATTTGCTTGTACACGTGGATGTGTAGGTCGACGAATTCTTGCAGGGCGAGGCGCCTCGCGGCGAGCGCGACCTCCAGGTGGACATTCTTCGTGGCGTCGGTGGGCAGTCGCAGGGCCACCAGTGCTTGAAAGAGGTTCCGGCCATGGAGGCCGATTAGGGTGGCAGGCAATGAGGAGCCCGGGCGCGGGGGCTGGAGGAGTACAACGATGTCGTCCGCGAGATTCTTGAAGACAGTGAACTTGTTGCTGGTGGCAATGATCATCTGGTCCAACTGAGACTCATAGTTGGCGTCGACGACGGCCATCCACTAGTCGGTCTCCAACATCGTCTGGAGACGATCCTCGGCGCCATGCTGCAGGCCGGCATCATGGACCATCTAGCACAGCCGCTGGCCGCTCGCGCGCATCGCCGCCATGGGTCTGGAGTGAGCTCTTTTGCGCTTAGTGTAGGTGCTTAGGAAAATGCTTAGGTGCGTATGATGTGGTAGATGCATTGGAATGGAGGGGCGCCTTTATATGAGGGCAAACTGCCTTGCATTCACATCGTGCAGCCTCTTTTCTCGGTTGTCCTCCCATTACTTCCCCCATGCATTAATTGAAGGAGGATGCATTGGTCGTTTAACATTTCGAGAACCGCTACTCCCTCCCTCGTCTGCATTAAAGCCGTATCAGGAACTGCGCCGCCCGCTGTCAAATGGAATACTCCCTCCATCTAGGTGAGTAAATCATCTTATGAAAACCAAATAGTCCCAAAACACATAGGCACGGTGCATTGACTCTCACGTTGTTTCTTATTTTTTGACATAAATACAGGAATCAACCAATAAGAGATGTAGGGCTTGTATGCTTTTAATGACTTGATACTATGAAACATGACATGCAGCGGTCAGTTCATTGCATGCAATGATATTAATTACAACAAATAAACATTAAGTTCTCACGTTTTCCTCTCCACATTGGTCACGGTGCACAATCTAAGATGACTTCCACTCTGTAGGCCAAAAGTGGTGCCAAATCCACTTCTGGTTTATTTGGCACCGATGCCCTCCATTGCCCAGCCGGTGCCATAAAAAAATTCAGGGAACCGGAGCAAGTAGCTGCTTCGCCCACCCGGTGCCAAATGTAGAAAGCAATAAACAATTTGCTCATGGCTCAATGCAAGAGCTAACCAGGCTAAGGAAAGTCATGCGAATAGAGCATCTGGGTCCCATTTTTTATCAGGCTATGACTGCAACATTGTGAGGCCGGTGCCAAGTAAAATCTTCAGGGCATCGTTGCCCAGCCGGTAGTATTTTAATGCATTGGGCATCGACTACATAGTGGAAGGCCACCTGACGGAGGGAGTATACTGTACTATTTGAAAGTCAAGGGTGGGGTTTTTCCTGCGCGGTAGGCGGGGCAGTTCCGCCTAGTCGGTTTGATAGAGATGCGAGAAGATGAGGCAGTAGGCTGCTGCAAACGTAGGGCTGTGTGATTAGACAGCGAGTTACTGCTGAACAGGTGGGGCCCCGTGATTTGACTTGCCATTATCATTTTAACTGTGGAGCTACGACCGGCGTGAGTCTCCCGATTCCTGACCACCTCCATACAGGTGTCTCTCCTAATGCTCCACCATGTAGAGGCTGGCTCTTGCATGAGAGCCCACTTCTCCACTTTTTCCTTGCCTCTCTTTCCTCCACATATGCAAAAATGCCATGTAAAGCGGGCTTATAGCCCACTGTTGTACTTACTTGCTCCTACAGGTGCTAAGCTTGCCACATAGGCATAAAGTCTGATGTGCCAAGTTAATTAAGAAGAGAGAGACTAGTTTGGTCACCCAAGGAAGAAACAGTGCTAAGCGTGTGTACCTAGGTGAAAAGAAAATTTTGAGTCTATAGCTAATTAAATGAAGCAAACTTAGGAAAAAAAACTAATAAGCACCTATGCATTGGGCACTTGATTGCTAAGCCATTTAATGCCCTTAGCACCTCATCTAAGCACCATTTCATTTGAAGAAGTCACTCCTTGGCAAATGCAATAAATACTACTACGAAGAAAGAGATTGAGAGAAGTAAAAAAATACACTTATAGCCAACCTTATAGCTAACCTTGTAGTATGAGTGACTAAGTGATGACTATGTATGACATGCCACCATCCGATAGCCTAACGCACCATGTTAAATCTCCAAGGCCATGACCGCGCGAGCGACGCAACGGTCGTGGTAGGCGTGACCATGATACGGGTTGCTGGCAGCCCTTGGGTCTAAGATAGAATGGTCGCATGCTAAGTTGATGAAAATTTGCAGAATAACCCTCCAGGATAGGATATTCACCCATAGGTCTAGAATGACGCCATGCAACCGTTCGATCTCAGATCCAAGGGCTCTCGGAAGCCCGTATCATGGGAGAACGGAAAGCCACTACCCTGCCGTTCGCATGCTGGCAGTTCGCTCCTACTTGTCCCCGCACGTCCTTTAATATTATGATGGTTCGCTCCTAGTCGTCCCATCCTTTGACGTTACGACAGTTCCACTAATCCTAACCCTCCTCCCAAATCCATGGCATCCCAAATCTCCATGAACGGCGGTGAGTACAAGGTTAGAACCATCACCGGCAATGAGTTTGACGTCATCTATACCCGTTCTTCCGTGATGGTGAAAGGATGCCTTGCTCGCTTCAGATGCATGTTCGAAAACTCAGATGATGAGTGGGTCATTGGGCTAGATGTTGAGTACACCACAATCCTGAGATTAGAGAAGGATCTAAAGGAGGAAGAGAGGAAGAAGCCCGCTGTGATCCAGGTTTGCGTGCATGACTTATGCTTGGTCTACCACATATGCCATGCCGACGTTGAATGCCAGGATTTAAAGAACTTCCTCAAGAGCGACCTAGTCAAATTCGTTACTGTAGACTTTATGAATGACAAAAGAGTCCTGGGTCGGATAGGCCTCGTTGTAGGCAACCCCTTCGACCTCTAGAAGAATCGACTGCTGCCCTCCAGTGGTGAGCCTTCAATGCTGACCCTGGCAGGAGCCATGGTTCATCCTTCATAAGGTAAACTGGAGAAACCTCATTACACGTTTCATCCTCATGCATGGCAGCGGAATGTACTAGATATAGACCACATCCACTACGCTGCAATCACTACAAAAAAAAGACACACCCGCAACATTTTGGGCCGAATGAAAACATTTTCTGTCATACATATGACGCTTCTATGACGATAATTGTGACAAAACCTGGTATCATCATAGATGTGGTGGGCTCCTACTTCTATGAAAAAAAATCATGACAGAAAATGGGCTTTTCATCCTGGGCGGGCCGGAGACGCAGCTGCATGACATTCTTTGGGCCCTCCATGACGGAAAAAACCATGGTAGAAGCGAGGGGTAGGAAAATTTCAGGGAGTTGCCGGTTACGTTGGGAGGTCTGGGGCCGAGCGATGCGCGTTTCTCTCGTACACGTGCGAGGCGTTGGCTCTAACTGAACCCGAGCGAGGCATTGGGCTCTAACTGAACTCGAGCGATTGCACTGCAGGCTACGCGTTACTGAACCCGAGCGATCGATCGATGGCTGTTAACTGAACTCGATGGAGTGATTCCTTCGCTACTGCTGCTAACTAAAGCCGATCGATTGGATGAACAGTGAGCGTTGCAGGGGGGGGTGGATGAACAGTGAGCGGTGGCGTTGCCTCTAGATGAACAGGACCCCGTGGTGTGGAGGGCTAGATGAACAGTAGACGGTGGAGGGGTGGCCGTGGAGGGGTGGTTGAATAGGACCCCGTGGTGTGGAGGGCTGGATGAACAGTAGATGGTGAAGGGGTGCCCGTGGAGGGGTGGTTGAACAGTATCCGGTGGAGTAGCGCGCGGTCGAGGCCGGATGAACAGGAGCTCGTGGAGGCTGGAGGAGGTCGACGGTAGCCCGTGGAGGCTGGAGGAGGTCGACGGTGGAGATGAACAGTATCCCGTGGAGTCCCGTTTTGCGGTACGCCACACCCCTCCCGATGAACAGGACCCCCGTTTCGACCGTAGCGCTCCAACACAAGTTCGTTTCGTCCATTTTGCGGTACGCCACATCCTTCCCAATCAACAGGACCCCCGTTTCGACCGTAGGAGGTCCGTTTCGTCCGTTTTGCGTTAGGCCACACCCCTCCCAATCAACAGGACCCCCGTAGGAGGTCCATTTCCTCCGTTTTGCGCTACGCCACACTGCTCCCGATCAACAGGACCCCCGTAGGAGGTCCGTTTCCTCCGTTTTGCGCTACGCCACACTGCTCCCGATCAACAGGACCCCGTTTCGAACGTGGCCGATTGAAGACAAGGTTGTTTCCTCCATTCTACGTTACGCTAGGCCTCGTTTCCATCGCCTGTTCCGTCCAAGCCGGTTGGCTCCCACGCATTCCGTTGCCTCCCGATGAACACGACGCATTCCGTTGCCTCCACATGAACACAACGCATTCCGTTGCCTCCCCATGAACACGACGACGACTCTGTTTCTCCGTTCCGACCCAGCCATGTACGTATGCGCGAGTAGGCGTTCGAGACCCTGCCCGTATGTACGTACGTGGCCATATTTTATTTCTTGCACCCTCGCCGTTGTACGTACGTGTAAATGCTACATGCGCGCCTCTACTACGACACGTGCGCGCCTCTACATCGACCACTATGTATGTACACGTTCACAACCAGAATGACAACGCTATGTACGCTTCGGCCAGGTAGGTCCCGACTGTCAGGCACTTCCTTGCCTGCGAAGATGTAGCTGGTGGGTCCCAGCAGTCAGGGGGGCGAATCGTTTTTTGTTTTGCCCGGACGCACTTCCTTGCGTGCGAAGATGTAGCTGGTGGGTCCCAGCAGTCAGGGGGGCGAATCTTTTTTTTTGCCCGGAAGCACTTCCTTGCATGCGAAGATGTAGCTGGTGGGTCCCAGCAGTCAGGCGCAAACATTTTTTTCGCGAAATACGGTGGCCCGTCCGGTGGGTCCCCGCTGTCAGGTGGAGGAATAACTATTTTGCGCGTAATAAGGAGGCACTTCCTTGCGGCCATCGTGGACCCAGCTGTTAGCCTCTCCATGCACAGTACTCTTCCGATGGAAGTCGATCGTTGACCACATTGACCACGCCACGCCGAGAGAACCATGGAGGTGGACGACGGCGAGGCCTAGGAGGGGACGACGCGGAGCCGGGGAAGACGCAGCAGTGGATGCCCATGCGAAGATGAGTACGAGGGTGAGGCTGCCGTCACCACAGAATAACAGGGGGTGTGGGTGAGTAGAGGGATGGCCTGGCCAGCGGTGGGAGTAGTAGGGGCGGTGAGGCCTCCGTGACATCACAGTCGGCCACAGGAGGCTGGAGCACGCGGCATGACCGGCGCTGCTTTGGGTGGCTGGAGCACGAAGACCAGAGGTTGAAGAGGCACTACGGCCGTTGGATGGACATCGTACGGTCACTGGAGCTAGAGTCGTTCATATTGACTAAGTTGACAAAGCCCTCCGTCCCCGTAAACTTAGTACGCCCACAAGTCAGCCTCCCACCAAGGTGAGTCCCAGCTAGCAGGGGGAGTATTCATTTTTTTGTGCGTAATAAGGAGGCATTTCGGTTGGGTCTGAGCTGACAGCGGGGGGAGCGTTTTTTTCACGAAATACAGAGACCCTTCCGGTGGGTCCTAGCTATCAGGTGGAGGAATCATTATTTTGCGCGTAATAAGGAGGCATTTTCCTGTGTGGTCCCCTACTGTCAGCCTCTTTCGATGGCTGTTGTTTGTTGACCATGTTGACCTCGCCGCGCCGAGAGCACAAACGCGCTAGACGAGGGTGGGGCCCAGGAAGAGAAACACCGGGAGCCGCCGAAGCCACCATAGCGGATGCCCACGCTGAGGGGAGAACAAGCGCTGACTGGTCAGCTACGGGGTGAGGCTGACATCGCCGGAAAATAATAGGATGTGTGGGTGGTTAGAGGGATGGCCTGGCGGCTGCATAGCCAGCCACGGGAGGAGGGAGCAGGCAGTCCCGTTGGCGCTGGTTTGGGCGGCTGGAGCAGGAAGATCAGAGATTGAAGAAGCACGGCGACCGTTGGATGGACATCCAACAATCACTTTTGTGTGTTGACTAAGTTGACAAAGCCTTGCGTACGCGTCAAAAAAAATTTAGGACAGCGTCATCGTCAACCTAGTAGGCCTAGAAGTCAGCCTCCAAATCTGTGGAAAACAGCATACAACCCATTAGCCATTATTTTCAATAATTTACAGCCCATTTGCTAATTCTGAAGGATATTTGAAGCCCATATTCTTTTTATTAGCATTACAGACCATATATTCTGGGTACTGCTAAAAAATTCAACCAAATTTTGCATATTTCGGTGGGGTCCGAACTCTTTTAATTATGAAATTTCGAGTCGCCTTAAAATAGTTTTCAAAAAATTATATCAAAATAAAATTCAAAAAACAATTCTCCGCAAAAAAATGAATGAAATTTAGAGTCTTAACTAGCAAGATGTCCGTTCGTTGCACGGAACATGAAGATGCATTTGTATGAGTAGTTTATCTTGTGGGTGAAAAGATGATATTTTAATGTAATTGGCAGTTCGCTTTGGTTTTTATAAGAGTAGAGAGTAGAGAAATCCTGAAAATGATATTTTAATGCAATTGCCGGTTGGCTTTGGTTTAAAAATTTACAGCCCATTTCTTACAACTTATAGCCCGTTTTCTGGGGAAGCCCATTTCTTATCCCTCCTCGTCTTGAAAGATTTGCAGCCCAGCAGGGCTGAGAAAAGCAAGTAGGCCTCGGTTTTTGTATTCTCCAAAAAAAAGAACCGGGCTAGCCAATTTCAAAAAGAAAAAAATATCAATTGGGCTCGTCATGTGCTTAATAAAAGCGTAAGCATGCGCTAGACGGGCCAGAGCCCCCGCCCAGCGTGCAGTTGAGCTCCGTCTCTAAAACTGAAAAACAACTGGGCGAGCTACTCAGTCCCTGGTGTTATCCGCTCGTTGTGTAATTTTCTCGTTTATTCACTACATAGACAATGGCGTGGAACCCAGTTGTCAAAAAATTAGGAGGAAGTATTGTTTTGGCTTGTAATAACGAGGCACGTGCTTGCAAAATGCAATGACCCTGGTGGGTCCCTACTGTTAGCCTGTCCACGTACAGTCATCTCCTGATTTCTCTTGGTTGTTGACCATGTTGACAACACCAGACGGCAGCGAGCACAGCGAGCTAACCAAGGTGGAGAACGATGGCAAGGCCTTGGATGGGAACGAACAACAGCCATGGAAGATGCGGCAGTGTAGTGGCAGGTGGAGGGGAGTACGAGGGCAACAACATGCAAGTCAAGCATACAAATGGTACAAAAAGCCCAAGGATTAATTGTTCATCAAATTTTTAGACAAAACCCAGATTGAACATGACAGTAACATCTAACCCAACCACTCTTTTTTGCAGTCACAAACAAATGGATCGGTCTGATCCATAAAATCAACATCCTGTGCAAATTTTTTTAATTTTAGGATGTCTACAACTTGTTGTAAATAGAAGTCGAGCACGTTTAGAAGCCCATTTGTCCACCTGAAACTTCTTTTTTTGCTGTTCAACATGTTCATCCGTGAGAAATCTATTGCTGTAAAAATTAAGCCTCATGGACAATAGTAACCTCGCATTCAATGGGAAGAATGTGACAAAGCTTCTATTTGCCTGGTTGGATGCATAACGTCCCATCGTTATTGTCCTCAAACGAATATCATGAGAACTGAGAAAATCCTTGTGCTTATTACACCAACGATTGGTTATATGTTTTTCTCCATGTGGTTCTGCCTAAGTAGACATGAAGATTGAAAATAGTTAAGTTCTAAAAAAAGAGTATGTCGAAAGAACGACAACTGAACAGTTAATTCTAGTACAATATATACGGGTTTTCAATGTGCATGAAATCATCACCTCTATGTATAAATTTTCCAAAGATCGAAAGCATCGCAGCAAGCCAATAATTATGTCCAGATCAAAACTATACATTCTGATATATATATGATCTTGACAGAATCCAGCAGCATTGATAGGCTATCAATGGACGAACTCTTCATTGAGAATATAACATAATATTAGTACCCAAAGTGTACTCCAAGATGATATAAAACTTATGTGCACAAATGAAAAATGCAGCATATGATTACAAATGTGTAGATGATAATATACGGTACCTGAAAAGGTGATGAGCCAAACACTAACTCCTTGTGATTATTAAACGGGTCACGAATTACACCCAAGGTCTCCAGTTTGGGTGCAGAGACGACAGTTATTTCTGAAGGTGTATAACAATTATCAAGGAGCAACCTTTCAAGTGAAGGGGCATCTTCGATGATGAGCTGCTGTCCTTCAAAACAAATTCCAATGCTTTTAAGGTGAGGCGACTTTATTTGGAGACAACTGATACTGATTTCTATTCCCAAATCAATCAGCAAGCACTCCAGGGCAGGGCCACTGGAGTGGATGATGATGTGAAGTGAGGCCTCCGACAGATAAACCACCACAAGCGAAACTTTTTTTAGCAGTGGGAGTCGAAGCATTTGTACCAGATCGTTTGGTAGATGGCACCGGGCGAAGGTGGCGGTGTGGAGAGAGAGGAGGAAAACCGCGAGATGGACAACGGTGGTGTGGGCACGAATTCTTGGTATGTTCGTGGTATGAAACTTTCGTGGTAATGGTAGAACTCAAACTGCTAGAGATTTTCGAATTTCAGGGGATGTCAGCCAAGCGTCCACCTTGCCGGGTATGGACAGTAGGTAGCTTGTCGGGATGCAGAGGCATTGAACGGGGCCCTGCTAGTGAGAAGAGACGATTGCTCTGATGAGATCAAATTCAGGAAGGACATATATCTGACGACAGTCGTGATTGAGGGGCGCGGTGCGCCATAGAGGGCACCACCGAGTTGAGAGGACTTATGTGCGGCAGCAATCCTTGGTGGGGATAAGTGAGATGATCTCCTCAAGGATGACGTCCGGGAGATCGCTGATGCAGTCCACCGGAGATTCTACCGATTCCTCAGATCCGGGTGGGGGGCTCTCCGCTTCTCCCCGCGCTACCGAGTGCGGGATCTACAACCGGCGTCGCCACTGGCGGGAGCCTCATCTTCTTGGCGCTGGGGCCACCCGACTCCATTTTCCTTGTGGGCGTCGCGCTGAGCTCACAGGTTTGAGTAGAGTAGCCAGAGATGAGCCTAGTGGCAGTGCGAGTGGGGAAGAAGGAGGGCTTGGGATTTCTGTAGGAGTGGAAGAAAAGGAGCAGGCGTTATCTGTACAAGTGAGGAAGAAGGTGAGCGGGGTTTTCTGGATGAGTGAGGAAGATTAGGGAGCGGGGGGAATTGGGTGGGGAGACGGAAGCGGGAGAGCAAGTTGTTCGTGTTTATAAGTCCCGCTGCACTAACTACTCACTTTTTCCCAAGAACCGCTCTCTTCTTTTGCGTTGCTGCATGACTGGCCATGCATGCAGGATGCATGTGCCCGCCGGCCACTGCATGCGCCTGGTTTGTTACTAGGCCTATTTAATAGGGTGGTTATGGAGTAAATTAAGGAGATGTATTTTCTCTGTGTGCATCCACCAAATTAGAGGATGCGGTACTGGATGCAGACACTCACATTAAACTAACATTCAGAAGAACAAAAGTTCAGCATGTCTATGCATCTCAATGATTCACCATACTATAACCAATATACAAAACTGTGAGAAGGTGTGGAAATAAAGAAAATCGGTCGATGCTTCTCTGAGCAAAGGGCCTCCCTGCGCACGCATTAATTTCCTAGGCATGCTTGTTTCTTCTCAATGTTGCGAGCACTTTGAGCATGTTGGCAACTCCACAGCTAGCTAGCTGCATCATCTTGCAATTGATGCTAACACATTTGCAGCAAACACATGAGGCAATAGAGATGAATCAACATGGGTCCATATTGTGTAGTTCCCCTGATATCATATTCATTGTCCTGAATCTGAAAAGATTGGAAAATAGTAGCTATACTTAAACGGTGTTGCAAAACAGTAGCACATATCAATAGCTCGGCATGACAAAACACGATCATCTGGATGAAGGGGATACTGACCTGCCTGAGGAAGATTACATATAATTTCATAATTCCTTGGTTGATTTCCACCTTCAGCTGCACTGCTTGTTTGCTCCTCCACACATGACTGGATCGTTACGCACTGCATTCAACAAGTCAACGTACGAATAAGCTAATTTCATCTTGCGGTGGTCATTGTACCTAGTTAAGAATGCAGGAATACCTAGAGCACCATGAGGTTAGCTGACAACAGGTAGATGCAGCCATATAAATTTTGTGCGGTGCTACCAAAATTGGGGTTTGTATCCCTTCCCGTTATGAGAATTCTTCTTGACGTTGGTAGAATGTGACTGCTTGTTCTTTGCATCAAACTTGCCTTTCCCCTGAGATTTGTTGTTGTTGTTTTGGGGCTGGTTGGGCTGGAAGTTCTTCTCGTGTACCATGTGGGCACTAGAAGCTCCCTCGGCGACCCGAGCACGTGTGTCTTTTGCTCTCGCCTTCTCCTCAAAATCAGGAGTGCTAATGAGATCCAAAACAGAAAACGCATGTCTCTTGTTTTCAAAGAAGTAGCAAAATCGTTCTACGAAGGTGGAAGCTTGGCAATGATGGTCCCAGCAACAAATTTGTCCGGCAACACACACTTAAAGTACTCAAGTTCCTTAGAGAGTGACTGTATCTCATAAGTCTGCTGAACAACAGAGCGCTCATCAGTCATCTTGTAGTCATAGAATTGCTCCATGATGTACAACTCGCTGCCACCGCCTGAGGGCCCAAACGTGGCCTCGAGCGCAGCCCACATGTCTTTGCCGCTGTCAAACAACATATACGAATCCACAATGGAATCGTCAAGAACACTCAGCAGGGCGGCTTTGAAGAGGGTATCCATGTTCTGAAAAGCTTCCTGCTGTGTAGGATTAAGATCGCCCTTAGGCTTACCCTTAGTGGCATCATAGCAGTACATGATCAGGTTTCAAAAGCGCAGCAAAACCACTCGGAGTAAATTGCCTGTGATCAGGTTTTTGGATTGGATTGTTGAATATATGAGCAATTTAGTATGAGATTTAATCTGAATCAGCAGTAAATAGATCATGACTACAATTGCAAACATCAAAGTAATGATGCGGACTAAACCAGGAGGACAGAATCACATACTGTACAGCGGGAGCAGAACCGATGTGGTTGATGTTGTCACACATGTCGTTGACGAAGAGGTTACCGAGGTCCGGGAAGAAGGCTGTCGTTGAGGAAGTCGTCGCTGGCAGCAGTCACACGAGTGTGCTCCCCAAAAACCTGATCGCCCCTCTCCCGTATAGGATCACGAAAGGCGGGGTTCGGAGGAATGTTGTCCCTTCTCACGGTGCATGCCGGAAGGAGGGCTGGAGAAGAATTGCGTGGCGGCGCTAAGATCTGGAACGGTGCGAAACCATATGATACAGCGGCGGCTAGGGTAGAGCATGTCAGGTCGGAGTATAATAGTAGGCCTTTGGCCCCCAAACCCCACGTCCAAGTCAATAATAGATCAAAAAAATTCAATAATAGCCCCACCAATGTTTGTCTCAAAAAAAACCCGGAGTAATTAAGGCGTCCGTTAGTCCCTTTAGTATAAATATCATTAATAATGGCCCCACCTTTTGTCTCACAAAGTAGAGTATGTTGGAGTACAACCGGCTACACGTTTACAATCCGCTTCTCTTCTCTCTCCTCTTCTCTCTCCTTCAACTAATCACAAATACTATATTTAAATCCTTATAACCTGCTTATGTCTTCTAATTATAGTACTTGCTCTAAAAGTTACTATCCACTGTGTAGTATGAAATGTCGGGCGCGCAGTGGGCGGTGCCCTCGGTCGGCGTGCCGCTTCAACGGCGGAAGTAGCGAGAAGTCGCGTCGCCCTGACTTGCCATCAATGTGGAGCGGCGGGCTCAGCTGGCGCCTGGCGGGAAGCGCACGCGGGAGGGGGGAGGGGTTTTTGTTGGGCCAAGAAGGTGAGAAGCCAACTTGGGATCGGTCCGGATGGGGAAATATCATGTGCTCTCATACTCTGCATATGACACTAGTCTATGTTACTACTCCCTCCTTTCCGGTTTATAGAGATGTTTAGAGTAACATAGTAATATGTTACAGTACAAGTTACTCCCCACTATGACCAGCCTTGGCCTCTCCCAGTGCTCCACCATGTATGACTGCTAAGCCTGCCACGTAGGCATAAAATATGATGTGGCACCAATAAACTAAGCACCTATGCATGGAACACTTGAGTTACTAAGCCATTTAATGCACTTAGCACCTCATCTAAAGAGCATTAATAGTATAGCCAGCTGCTGGCTATAAGCCTACAACCCATCTTATAGTCAACATGTACAAAGTGCCTAGGAGCACGTGCTAGAGCTGGCTCTTCATGAAGAGCCCGCTTACCTTCTCTCTCCTCTTCTCTTTCCTCCAACTAAGGCTGGTCGTAATGGTAGTATCATAGCTAGTATTATGCATGCCAACTAGGCAATTTTGACGAGGTGTCATTTAAACCAATAAGGATGCTAGCCGACACTCCTCCACGAAGCTCCCCCAATTTTGTGCAGTTCTGGCCGTCTGATCTGGCCTTTGACTTGTTTGTGCCATTGGATCTTCACCTCTGGTAAATTTTGTTTTCACCACGTGGTGGTTTTCCCTGGCCTATGACTTGTGAGATCGTCCGTCGCCTGGATTGGCTGGGTGAGCTGCGCTCACGTGCGAAAGAATTGCCCAACCCGCTTGCCCCACGCACCATGCACACAGCACGCACTGCATGAACCTTAGCCTCCAATCCTTTGCCGGCACACCCCCGCGCCTCCCTCACTCCACTGCAGCCGCCACACCTCTCTCTCCTCCGTTCTCTCTTCTCCCACATTAACCACAGCCACAGCCCCAGGAGCTCCGCCGTCCCCATCGAGGAGATCCATGGCCTCCCGAGGTGCTCATTTGCCCGGGTCACGAGGAAGCGGGGGGAGGAGGAGACCTCGTCGCTAGGGAGCTGCGGGAGGAGGATCTCAACCCAAGAGGAGAGGATGCCAGCCAGGGAGTCATCTTGGCTCGACGCGGTCCTTTGCGTCTTGAACCTCGCGTCGTAGGCGGTGGTATAGCACACGGCGGCCTCACCGGGTGGGTGACGGCGGCTGCAGCTGGTGCATGACCTCGCATCCTGGGTGCATGCTCAATTAGCTCGCATCTTCATGGCCTTCAGGTGCACAAGTGAATCCCCAACCATCTCCCCCTCTCCCCCCCTCTCTCTCTCTCTGCCTTTGAGGTTGGAAATGTGAGCACTAGCTGTTTGTAAAAATGCTCAAGGGAGCTGCTCAGAGGAGGGCAGTATGTGTGTTCGAGAGAGAGGGATGGAAAATAGGGTGACTCGGATAAGTGGATAAGAAAGTTATTAGTTGATTCCTATGAAAGAAAAGTAAATACCAGGCATGTTACACTTAGAGTGTGATTGTTGGTTCCATTTGCATATAATTAGAGTAAACTGCACTGGATCCACATACTTTCTCCACCTCCCTTGAAAGCTAATGTATTTGGCCCCCATTTTACTGTCAATTTGTAGTATGCTTTCTTATGCTTGGGTGTTTAATAGATTTTAGGTTTGAGCAGCTAATTGTCAAATTTAAAAGTATAAGGGACAAGATAAATTGTGATCTTGCATTGTCTACTCCTCTATTGATGTGGCTCTTGATTTCTGAAGCTCCCAGGATTTAATAAGCTATCTTGGGCTTCATTGGACAAATGATCTACCTGGAGCAATGATACAGACATGTATTTTATTTTAAACACTAAAAGCATTAAGTTATCAGGTACTAAAACATCGGAATTATGTTAATTGGTTGTCCTTTGATGGCAGTGTAGATCGGCATTGAAGCCTGATGGCCTTTTTCTTGCACCAATTCTTCTCTCGTGTGTGCTCCAGTTTTGATAATCTTTTGGGACCATTTTTCTGTAACTGCTTACACAGATGTTTAATTAGTTGCACAAACATACATACATGATTCTGCAAGGAAATTACTTTCTTTAATCTGTTCTTTATAAATGTTTTTTCAGTGGTTCTTTAATATAGATGTTTCATTTCTTGCATAAGCATATATGATTCTATGACCAAAATATTTTCACTGGTCTGTTTTAGAGAGATGTTTGATTAGCTGCACAACATACATAGTTCTGTTAGTAATTTGTTTTCCCTGGTCATCTTGATATGTAGTTCTGTTGGTGACCATTTGCATGGTGGGTCATGTTAGCAATGGGTATAAGGGTATCGAATGCCCAGCCTTTATATTTTCATCAGGTGTATGTATTCACCACTATGCATGTGTATATGTTGTTGGCCTAACTATATACATTTTGTTGGTGTGATGATTCATCCTCTAAAAATTTATATTGTCTCCTGTTTTGCTTGATGTTCGAGGTTTGGCTTTAAAAAGAAGCTATTTCTAACGAAGGGTCAATGGGAGAAAAAGGTAGTGTATACATTTTATTTAGAGCTTATCTATGACCTTGTGCACTTGTCTTTATATATGCTCTTCTTCGTAGATATCTTCCTGTCGGTTCTCTTATGAAGAACTTTCCCCTTGTCTGATTTATTTTACCATATCAGGAACCATGGTGACCGACTGCACTTGATCCGTGAGCTGTACGAGACCTTCCGTAAGTTCAAAATTCGTGTTTCAGATTATGTGCACCACAGAAAGATAACTTCCAGCATGAATGGACAGTTTCCAGATGCTACAGCACATGAGCTTATTGTGTGAGTTACTTAATTTCACTGGCACTGTTCCAGTTTATTCAACTATGGTTCGTGTTTACGATTTAGATATATTTATTATGGATTCAGGAGTGATGTTACATGTATTATCTGTCGTGAAGAGATGACAACAACAAAGAAGCTACTTTGTGGGCACTTGTTCCATGGCATTGTCTGAGGTCATGGCGAGAGCGCCAACATACTTGCCCACATGTAGATCTCCCATTGCCTCCGAACAATGGACGTGCTCCATCAGCGCGACAACATGAAGCTCAACTAGGAGTTACCTTGGTGTGCTTCCTTTTGTTGTTATGTTTTTTGTTTTGAATTTTGAGTGCTACAATTGGGAAATAGTTTTTTATGTGATTCCTAATTTAGTGTGAGGAAAAATAGCTGCAGGCATCGGTGCTCCAGGTTCAGAAGGAGTAACAAGCAAGAACGTGAACAGGCGCCCAACAAAACTTGAGGCCTACATGAACTGGTGCCCAACAAAACAGGCAATCTTCGTTGAATGTTGTAACATATTTACAACTGGATTCAATTTTAAGTCAGAAATAAAAGTTGTTCAAGTTTCAGACATTATATGATGTGGCATGTGCATGCTTTACAGTTACCTTGCAAGTCTCGTGATGTTGTATAGATATTTCTTTATCTATATTAATGTCAGACCCTGCGTGATTGATCTTATTTTATTCCTATGTGAGAACTAGCTCTCCTTTAGTAATGTAGTACTTTATACTAAACTGAACTGGGAATGGTTTGATTGCTCTCCGTAGGACAGTGTTATTTCTTCTCATAGAATGTTGTCATCTATATCTTGCTGAATGTACATAACTATATTTTTGCATGATACTATGTTTTTGCTATGCCAGTCATATAAGTTATTTATTTTCTACAGGTTGTTACATCTCCAAAGAGGATTCCAGCAGCAAAACTTCATGGTCAGCTTGAATGGAAGGTAGTCCAAGAGCTTTATGATGTTTATTTCTTTACAAACATTATGGGCAGTGGACTTCATTTTGATTGGCGACACATTCCTAATTTACT
Source organism: Triticum aestivum (assembly GCF_018294505.1). Taxonomy (NCBI): domain Eukaryota; kingdom Viridiplantae; phylum Streptophyta; class Magnoliopsida; order Poales; family Poaceae; genus Triticum; species Triticum aestivum. Next base: position 363,676,840 of record NC_057807.1, read on the forward strand.
GCTCAATTTGTAGCTGTAAAAAAATGCTTAGGCGTGCAAGTTTTATGTGAAAATGATGCACTGGCTGTCTTTTGGAAGAATGGGAAAATCACATGGCTGTCGGATTGCAAGCACATAGGGCATTGCTTATGTGGCATACAGTTCATAAAAACTTCCTAAATTGAGTATTTATTTTTAGTTCTATGCTTTGTTAGAGTACTAGAGCTAGAGGTGCTAAAATCCTAGATGATGCTAGATGGTGTAATGGAATTAGTGCCGAATTATATTACAAAATGTAACAATTGGATAAGTATAACAAATCTATTAGATTTCTATTAGATTTGTATGTTTTTATTCATAACCATCAGTCTGCAATCACCACTCTGCTCTGCCTTTCACTTTGCAGCCCTCGCTCAGGTCTTACTCTAGCTCTCTTCTAGAGTGGTTGTGACACCACCGCACGCAAGGTATTCACCAAGAACTAGAAGGTTTTGGACACCATGGGTATGGCTACATTCGTGGATGTATGAAATTTGCGGCCATTTCAATTAAGCCTTTTTTACACCTACTGGTGCGTTCATAATAATTATGATATATGCATACCAAATTATTAGTCTTCACCTTTTTTAACATACTACTCCCATTTGAATACAATTTTAGAAAAAGTAAACATACCTATGGAAGACACATTCTTTCCTGTACACTTCTTTTTCAAGTATTTAAAAAACTAAATTACAGAGTATGGGTTGGTTACTATGTTGGAGTAATTATGAACATCTGAAATTTAGCGCCTAGGATTCCTATTTTGACTGATGTGAGTATCTCTTGGTCAGTGCTCAGATTACAAATTTGAAAATAACTCTCCTGAAAACGCTTGCAAAACTCACATGTGGTCTATAAAGAAATATTTGATGATCTGGCTTAATAACTTGCTAGCGGACAGAAAATATATCATGTTAGTACCATTCATGTATCCGCTTTCACAGACCATCTAACATGACTTCTTATTTTATTTTTACAGGATGCTAAGGGCAGCAAGAAATAAAGTAGTATGTTGCATTTTTCCTATAGGTAAGGAAACATGTACCCTATTTCTGCAAAGATGTGCTCTACTTTTTTATTCCATGAGTATTTGCATTCCCTATAGAAGCTGAATGGTTACATGTATGTTTAGTACACCATCATAATCTCCCAAATACTGCACTCATTTATACTTTCCCGCCCATATTTAAAATAGCGTGTTTTAGTTCTGATTACAGCCATATAGGTATTCATGTATAAGATCGCCTGCCTTTAGTTCTGGTTAAATCAACTTGGATGATCAATCAAATTTCCAGTGATGATACTCTAGCGGATTAGGCTTCTAAACCACTATCACTTTCGTGACGGAAGTTGTGCATGTAGTACATGTTTTCAGTTCAGCAAGCTCTTTTTTAGTTAGAGATCGATTTTGAAGACTAACATGTCATATGAATGCTCCCAGCTTAGCAAAAGCCTTGATCTTTCCAATTTTGTAAGTTGAGGGAATACTTTGCGACTTCAAAATCTCCAGATAAAAGTTGAAGAATTCATACGATAGTCGATTGGAAACATATATCTAGCAGTTCATTTTTTTATGCGCACAATGGGATAAATTGATGTAACACAAGCCTTTACAATTTAGTGCTATTGTTATTAGAATCGGGAGACTTGCTTTGTTACCATACTTAGAGTTGCCGATTGTTTACTATAGTACTCCCTCCGTTCCTAAATGTAAGTATTTTTAGACATTTCAAATGGACTACAACATACGGATGTATGTAGACATCTTTTAGAATGTAGATTCACTCATTTTGCTTCGTATGTAGTCACTTATTGGAATCTCTAAAAAGACTTATATTTGGGAACAGAGGGAGTAATAGCCAGGAAGGTTTGTAGTCAACTTATTTGCAGTTGTAATTAGTCGACTTATGCTCCTTAAATTGTTGGTCTTTGGTGACCAGTGAATGGGCAATTGACTCTCTGGCGTATATGGCTGATCTAATTGTTGGGAAAATCTTCAACACATTGTACTCCCTCCGTCCGGAAATACTTGTCGAAGAAATGCCTAAAAATGAATGTATCTAGAACTAAAATACATCTAGGTACAAATATTTCTCCGACGAGTATTTCTGGACGGAGGGAGTAATATGAAAGGTTTTATGCCGCAAAAAAAATCAAAGGTTTTGATTTTTTTTCTTGGGACTTCTTCGTACACTTTTTACTATTGTATTCACTATAATTTTCCTATATTGAACTGATTTTCCGCTTGTATTGTAGATATCAAGTCTTAGAGAAGGAAGTTTTGTATGGCAGTCAACTCTCTTCTCTGGTTCAGATTCATAGTTAAATACCCCATTCTTCTTTCTTCAGCCCTTGACATTTTCTCCTACTTGCTAATGCAGGATGGAAAACTGCCTGTTACATGTAGTCTTCAAAACCTGTGCTGAAATGGCGCTTCTTTCTTTGGAAAGTATACAATATTGCAAAACTTTTGGCTGTATCAAATAGTTTTCAAGTTGTTTCAGTGACATCCATAAGTGAGCAAACTTGTAGTGGTGTGTAATGTTCACTAAACTTAAAACAGCTTGCGCCATGTCTTTCTTCCGCAACGCAAAAGCTAGATTAATTTACCGTCCATCCGTCAAGTGAGCTCAAGCACAAATTCTGAACATTCAGACAACCAACCAAGATGTAGGTGCATTAGAGCATGGAAAAGGCAAAGTTCCCAAAGAGTAATTGATATTTCCTTCACTGATGATGACGAAAACAACTGAAAAGGGCCAGAAGTATCAACCTATACTCCCTACATTTACTCAACTCTTCTCCCTGTACAAAAATAAATAAATAGATGTACACACAGGCGTTTAAGGCGGCATACATGACTGCCCATGAATAAGTCTATTGATACATGGATTTTTTTTCAAAGCACGTGTTAGTGGGGCTGCCATTTGCATACATGATTTTAAATGGGTCTGTGCTATTAAACTAAAATGTGTATGTACATCTTATCGTAGACAACAATCCATCATGTTTCTTATTAAAGGGATTACATGGATATTTTTTCCATTGCGCACATGGATTTAGCGTGATTTGGCACGCGCTATGGGTCCATGATAACCATATTTTAAACTAAAACAATGCTTCCTTAGTTGGTTTGTACATGTTATACTTTTTTTCAAACAGGGATTTCGCAGCGTGATAACCATATTTCCAATATACCATGGTTTAAAAAAAGAGCTTTCTACTACCGATATCAAATAGGTCCTTGCAAAATAAAACTATTTTCATCGACAACATGTCTTTAGCGGGTCTCTGCGCCATTTGGCGCAACGAGTCAACTAGTAGCATTAAATGAAGAAAGAAAGAGTGGAGTATCATATCATGATACCGTATCATAATAAATGCTATGCTACTTTGTGTCATGCATGACAATAAATAGAGTACTACATGATACTACTATATAATACTATGCATTATGGAGGTAGTATCATACACTAGTATCATATGCATGATACTAGTATATGATACTCCCCATTACAACTAGCCTAAGCAAAAATATACTACTGTTTATTCCTTATAGCCCCACTGACTCAGCTCTATTGTACTTGGTCTAAGCACATCTAAGCACTTGCTAGCACCCCTTGACCGTAGACCTTGACGGCATACGTCACCTTGTCTCTCATAATTTTCCTCGTCATCATCTGAGTCCTAGAAGATCTCACCCACATCATCATTAGCATGCAACCGCCTTGATAGACAACATGCGCAGAAGGAGTAGATGCGACTGGGGACGCACCACCACCACGTCGTGGGCACTCCGTATGTGCTCGTGTGCGTGCAGCGTGCGTGTTTTTCCATCGGTGCTAGTGAAGGAAATATGCCCTAGAGGCAATAATAAAGTTATTATTTATTTCCTTATTTCATGATAAATGTTTATTATTCATGCTAGAATTGTATTAACCGGAAACATAATACATGTGTGAATACATAGACAAACATAGTGTCACTAGTATGCTCTACTTGACTTGCTCGTTTATCAAAGATGGTTATGTTTCCTAGCCATGGACAAAATAGTTGTCATTTGATTAACGGGATCACATCATTAGGAGAATGATGTGATTGACTTGACACATTCCGTTAGCCTAGCACTTGATCGTTTAGTATGTTGCTATTGCTTTCTTCATGACTTATACAAAGTTCCTGCAACTATGAGATTGTGCAACTCCCGTTTACCGGAAGAACACTTTGTGTGTTACCAAACGTCACAACGTAACTAGGTGATTATAAAGGTGCTCTACAGGTGTTTTCGAATGTACATGTTGGGTTAGCATAATTCGAGATTAGGTTTTGTCACTCCGATTGTCGGAGAGGTATCTCTGGGCCCTCTCGGTAATACTCATCACCTAAGCCTTGCAAGCATTGTAACTAATGAGTTAGTTATAAGATGATGTGTTACAGAACGAGTAAAGAGACTTGCCGGTAACGAGATTGAACTAGGTATTGGATACCGACGATCAAATCTCGGGCAAGTAACATACCAATGACAAAGGGAACAACATATGTTGTTATGCGGTTTGACCGATAAAGATCTTCCTAGAATATGTAGGAACCAATATGGGCATCCATGTCCCGCTATTGGTAATTGACCGAGAATGGTTCTAGGTCATGTCTACATAGTTCTCGAACCCGTAGGGTCCGCACGCTTAACGTTTCGATGACAGTTTTAGTATGAGTTTATAAGTTTTGATGTACCGAAGTTTGTTCGGAGTCCCGGATGTGATCACGAACATGACGAGGAGTCTCGAAATGGTCGAGACATAAAGATTGATATATTGGACGACTATATTCGGACACCGGAAGTGTTCCGGGTGATTTTGGAGAAAACCGGAGTGCCGGGGGGGTTACCGGAACCCCCCGGAAGAGTATTGGGACTTATGGGCCTTAGGGGAAAGGAGAGAGGGGCGGCCAGCATGGGCCGCGCGCCCCCTCCATCCTCTGGTCCGAATTGGACTAGGAGGGGGGCGGCGCCCCCCCCCCCCTCTTTCCTTCCCCCTCCCCCTTCCTTCCCCCTCCTAGTAGGAGTAGGAAAGGAGGAGTCCTACTCCTACTAGGAGGAGGATTCCTCCTCCCTTGGCGCGCCCAAGGGGGCGGCCGTCCTCCCCCCTCCCTCCTTTATATACGGATCGTTCCTTAGCCGTGTGCGGTGCCCCCCTCCACCATATTCCACCTTGGTCATATCGTCGCGGAGTTTAGGCGAAGCCCTACGCCGGTAGAACATCATCATCGTCACCACGCCATCGTGCTGACGGAACTTATCCCCGAAGCTTTGCTGGATCGGAGCCCGGGGATCGTCATCGAGCTGAACGTGTGCTGAACTCGGACGTGCCGTACGTTCGGTGCTTGGATCGGTCGGATCGTGAAGACATATGACTACATCAACCGCTTTGTCATAACGCTTCCGCTTACGATCTACGAGGGTACGTGGACAACACTCTCCCCTCTCGTTGCTATGTCATCACCATGATCTTGCGTGTTCGTAGGAATTTTTTTGAAATTACTACGTTCCCCAACGGCTAGCTCTAAGGCCGAGGCTGCGGTTGTCTTCATCTACGACTAGTAGTTGAGAAACGATGGCAAAGAGGTGCTGCAAGAGATGCGTATGCGCGGTTGCGTGCGAGCTTCACCGTAGCACGACGAACCAGACGTTGCCGTGGATGGCGCACGCCTCCATGCAGCCGAGTGTGTGCGCATGCATGTGTTATTCACGTGCATTCTGCGGCCGAGCGTGTGTGCATGCACGTCTTGTGTACGTGCGTTGCGTGCTCCATGTTGTGCGCGTATGTGCATGAGTTGGATTAGATGGAGTTAGTGCGTTGGCTTGTGTACATATTTTAGAGTGTAGATTCACTCATTTTGTTTCGTATGTAGTCCCTTATTGAAATATCTAAAAAGACTTATATTTGGGAATGGATGGAGTATAAAACATCTTCAACTTAGCATCCTGATGTACCGTTTCTAGTGGTTAGCGAAAAGTTCATGTTCTTTTAGTTGTTTATAGGTGGGCAGGTGGCAAAAAATAGGGGGAAACGTGCTAGGTTCCTTGCTCCTCCTCGGTCGTCGGGAATCTATGATCTTCAACTCTTTTCTTTTATGTGATCTTATTTCATCCTTTTCCCAACACGTGAGACATCCAGCATCAAGGTGCACGTGTCATGCAAGAAAATGGAGATAATCAGATAAGCAGTGCGTAAGTGAGTCGTGCGGGGGGGGGGGGAAGCGGGGGGAAAACCCTTTTCCGTAAGGGAGTCGTGCACTTTGATGGCACCTACGCAATATTTTTTCTCCTCGATGGCACGTGAATGGCACGTGAATAGTGCACGTACTCAACGACGGAGCATGGGATGGTAGCAATGACATGGTCAGCCCTTTTTTGGAGAGAGTATGTACTACTAGTAAATAACTTTGATGTGTCCCGTCAACTCGCGGAATGACGAGAAGCTTGATTACACCTTCTCCCTCGCCAACGCATGCGTGATGGCTCGCAGCACGAGGAGAAACTTTTGCTTACAAGTGGTGGACGTGTAGCAGTTCATTTGGTGTCATATTGCCAGAAGCACTACTGTAGAACCATCGACTTCCGGAAGAGGCGAAGAGCCAAGCGCAAGGTCACCTACTAACCTTAGGCTAGGCGTAGTGGGAGTAACATAAGTAGAGGTACCTCCTTTTTTTATTCTAGAAACAACCACACGCGAATATCAAGGTGCTGGTTACATAGAACAAATTTCATGCAGTCCGTGCTCAGCCCTCCTCTATCTCTCTTCTCAGCCAGCTAGCGGACGCGCGGAGCCCATCGTCTTTTTCTCACATGCATCCCCACATGTCAGTGAAAACGCAATAGGACCCACTGAACCTGCACATCTTTCACCTCGACGTGCTGGTGATGAAAAACAAATCCAAGAAAGATCTTTGGTGGCCGCTTTTGGAGTTACTCAAGAGTAGTAAGATTCTATTTATAGTTTAACCCAAGATGCACATCTCGTGGCTTCAACTACCACTCTATTTTCTTTCATGACACGACCTGGATGCTGGATGTCCCGCGTGTCGGCAAAAGGAGGAAGAACCCGACCAAATCTTCGGTTGTGCTCTCGGATTAGACTAGTTGTGCTAACTTAAAATTTTTATTGTGTACTCCCTTCGTTCCAAAATACTTGAATTCCATTTGTCCAAAAATGGATGTACCTATATACTAAAACATGTCTAGATACATATATATTTTGACAAATAGAAGGCATTTATTGTGCAACGGAGGGAGTAGAATGGATGCAAGTTTTTGTATTGGGAAGAAGAGTACATCCATATATTGATAGAGCGCACTTTAGTAGATGTTCTATCACTTTTAGCTAGCACAGATGCTATAGATGAGATTAGTGCACTTGTTGATACTCCTACTTGGTATGCGTGTTGCTGCTTAGACGCAGAGAAAAATGGACCGGAGGGAGTACTAGAATAGAGGCTAGACATGAGACTAGATGCGAGGAAGCAACGTCTACTTCTTTACACTCGAAGAAGAAAGAAGCACGCAAGATCGAGCCTCCACAGATCAACAATGAATGCATCAAGAAGGCACTAATCCAACTTACAGGAGTAGTAAAATGTATTCTTGTGGTTCTTGTTTTCTTTGGTCTTGCTTTTCTAGTCAAAATTATCGTTGGAGTTCGTGCAAAACGGAGATCCGTTTGGGGTCATGCATTGCAGTTGGCCTTACAAGTGGGACCACAGTTAAGGAAACCGACTATCGGCAAACCCCCACCTCGCCCGCCATGCGATGGCTGAGTTAGAGAAACGATGAGGTTGAAGAGATTGCTCTAGCACGGACTCCAAGAGATATGGTGTCAGATGGAAGTCATGCTGGTGGCGTGTGCCGTACTCCTGGACGTGAATGCTTGTTCTAGCCCATGCCACCCTACTACTCCTACTACTTACTATATAGTACTACTAGTATCGAGGATTCGAGGTGCTGGTTACGTAGTACAACATGGCTACAGTAAAAACACCCGCACAACGCGCGAAGCATGTGAAGCTAGTACAAATAGTGTACTACTATTGTTGGTTGGCCTCATCCGATATCCTGTTGCAATGCATGTACAATTATGTATTCGGAAAATATTTTTTGGCCTCGTCGCACCACTCACTCACAGAAGCGACTCGAAAGCCATTCATAAATTTAGTAAGTTTATCACAGGCATATCATTTTATTACATACAACAGGTCAGCAACCCACATCGACAACGAGGATACATTATAAATACTAAAGTTTTCACCATACAACAAATAACAAGCAATGAAATGAACTTCAACTCAACCATTCCTCGGCGTTGGAAACGCTTGCTTTGAACCACAAGTGATTCTCTGGGACGGGCCATCCATTGTCGATCTGGAGACCAACGCAGGACTGATCATCCAGGCTGAAGCGGCCTACTATATAAGTACCAGGGTAGGGAACCACCCAAATGTCCAAGGTATAGACACAGTTGCTTCTCATAAATGGTAGTAACGTTGTGTCAACAACAGTTGGATCGCCTTTCACCATCATTGGATAGTTTTGTCCAAGGAAGAGCGAGTTTTCTCCAAGTCTATCAATTCTGTACCAGGGAGAAGGAGTTGGCGCTAGCACACTAGTATCCATCCCGAATACCATGCAATGGGTGTTGGAATAGGTCCGGAGAGTGCGACCATGGGAAACTACACCAGATTCCTTAGCAGTAACATCATCAGTGGGCTATATACACATGAGAAGAGGTGATCCATCGGAATTAGTTGCTAGGTGCCAAATAGTATATGGGCGCTTCTCGTCCCCATGCTTGTGATTATCACCATCATCATCTCCCCCTTGGTTATAAAAATCTTCAAGTATAGGTGGTGGAATGTTCACAGGACCTTGGAAACACAAGAAAAAGGTTAATTAGTAAAGGGAAACTTGCTAACCCGCATGCATGTGGATGAAACAATTATAATTACGGTGGAAGACAAACGTACCGAAACAACGATCCATGCTAAAACAGTGCCATGAGTGGTGGCAGCAAACACAAGGCCCTCGTATTCATTTGCATCACAGTACTCATCCGTGTATAGAAACTAATTTTTGAGCAATATCCATTGAGTCAAACAAGCAAGGACGGCAGCAAGCTTGTTGAAGATAGCAACAACTTCATAGTTGTTGTAATTCCAAGAGCGGTTGGGAACTCGAGAAATTGCTATCTTCTGTAGAAGACAGTCGCCATGATTGTATTTGAACGTGCGTACAATACCGGTGTGCTCAACCTCTGGGAAGTCTGCTGAGATTTTTGGAAGTGGAACCCGGTAACGAGTGTACACATTCACAAGTTCCCACTCGCAGTTGGACCCAATGTAAACAACCCAATCTCCATTTGTCCCTGCCCAAGCCTTTCCCTCAAGCGATGGCATCTTAACATCATACGTATCATTATCAAGCGGCATCAACTTGCACAGGGCGAGGCCTCCGTCGTGACGGCTCCAGTCATCAGGGTCACGGCGAAGAAGATAGGGGAGATCAAACTGCTCCTTGACTCTTGGGTTCCTTGTAATGATGTTATTAGTTGAGTCAAGAATGGGCTTGAACGAAACTGCCATGCTAGCCGACGTGATGACGTCGCACCGATCAATGAGTTCCTCCACCACGTCATCTTTCAGATCGGGGCAAGAATAATGGGGTCGTTTCCGTCCTATTCCCTCCATGGAGAAGACGATCGAACTATGGCAGAAGAAAGGGTGAAGGGCTGAAGGAAAATGGAGTAGGGAGAGGAAGAGCGTGCGATAGCAGTTCCAAATCGAGAGGGAAAGGCGAAGAGTCGGTGGATGGTTGCCAGTTTGCCACGGTTCACGAAGGGGCGCCCCGGCCTACATGTCGGTTCGGAAATACTCCTACTACTCGCCGTCGTCTCACTGATATGTTGGAACGGGACCACATGTCAACGAAACATGGTGTGTAATTTCTCATGCAAAATGCGATCTAGCCGCGTTGGCCCAGGGTGCAACATTAGTTTTTTTTTGAAAGTATGCCGCATTAGTTTTCGACCTTTATTTTTTTAACATGCAATCTGAATGGATAGCTCATGTGGTCATCACATGTGAGCGGATATAGTGATGGTTGATTCGCCCGAGCAACTTATTACTATGGGAATATGGGAGTACTAGCGGATTCAAGGAATAGAGAAATGATGGTTGCTTCATCCGAGCAACTTACTGTGGCGAAGGCGGGGCTCTGTGATTTGACTGCTCACTAGTCATTACTACTGCGGCGCAACGACCGGGGTGAATCTTTCCCTGAAGTTGTGTTGTGCACTCAATATTGCTGCATGGCAGGTGGAGCCAGATGAAGGATGTCCAACATGTCGGCGAAACGAAGTTGAATTGTTTCTGGCATTGCTATCAATCCTTCAGGATTTGTTTATGTACGCATAATTTTGATGAAATTGTACTGTGATGCTATGAAGGTTTCAACTCTGGTTCCTGCAGGAAAAAAATGGTTTCAACTTAGGATTCATGTGTCTTGCGTCGAGATTATCTCGTTACAACATTCCGTCAAATACAAATGAAACTACCATGGCTAATGCATCTCAATGGTTCGCAGATCAGCGCCAATATTCACATCACAACTAAAGACAAAGTTATGAGAAGGTGTACAAATAAAGAAAAAAATATAATTGATCGATGCTGTTCGTAGGCATGGCTCCATTTCCTTGGCACAGTGTTCATTTCTTGGCAGCTAGTTTCACCCAGCTCTGTAGCCCAAAAAGAGGTGTATGAAGGACACTACAATCCGATCATTTTGTGCAGCTCCACTAAAATCGGGCGGACCATCCCTATTTGCAAAGATATCCAGTCAGTGTAATTACAATAATAGTGGAACTAGATGATGAAACATAACACACATAAATAGAAGCCGATCACCTCTACGATCTCTCTTTAGGACTAACTTCTTGTTGGAGAAGATTAGGCACAGAGTTGGATGAGGAGGATAGCAAAACCAATCTCCCTTTCCGCAGTCCCACAGAAATGTAAAAACGTTGCCCGTGTGACATTTTGGCGGAACTGCACAAAACACTCTTCAGAAAAGTGATTTGTGCAGTTCACCAAAAGGTCGCAATAGCAACGAGGTGAAAATGGATACCCATGTTTGCAAAAGGAGGTCGAAAGGAAAAAATTACTGCCCAATAACATGAGTTGAAGACACATACACCGACAAAAAAGAAGCATGTTCCATGTAAAAAGGGAAAGAGAGCACATGGTGGTTTCTCAAAAATGGTTTGAGGATGAGATTGCAAGATGGAAAGTACGCCGGCCGAGATACGATTTAAGCAAACAACTAAAGAAGATCCACATGCAGCAACATGGGAAGATGGGTAGTGGATCAAGGCCGGAGGAAGCTGTACCTGAGGGTCGTCGGGATGTTACTAGGAGGGTGCTGGCGGCCGGGATCTACCCATACTACGGCAGCGAGCAGGTGGCGAAGGCCCTACCGCGCTGGAGCTTGGTCAGAGAGAACGGCGGGTACCGCAGATCGGGATGAGCTGCCTCAACGCCGTCGAACAGAGAGACGATGCACATCCTCCCTTTCCGCCGGCGGACGGGATGCGGCCGGATCACTGACCAACGCTGAGAGAGAGAGAGAGGCCACGGCGGCCTTGTGTGAGATTGTGTGACGAGACTCATGAGAGACAAACCCATTTTTCCATTTTCCCCATGGCAATCCTTTTATATTCTAGGCGTGGTACCCGACCCTCCTTGAAGTAAACAACCGCTACACACGTCAACTTGTCACGTGGGCTGCCTTTTCGCATAGAAACGAACTCCACCGTGTACCCCCGCGGGTGTGGCCGGGAACAAGATGTGAGTACATGTGTCCTGCGTGCACTTCTTCTTTAGGTGCAGGTACGTATGTGGGTGAGTGTGAGAGAGATGGTTTCTGCGAAAGAGAGGCAATGTGTTGATGATATCTCAATCAGAAAAATGTAACATATGCAATGTGTGTGAAACGGAGTCATGGACGTGAGATATCGATAGAATTGAAAACAGGGATGAAGTGTGTGGCTGCGCGATCGATAAACAATGCCATCGAATTTGTGTTTGCCCACATCAAAGATACAGGGCGGCTGGCCTACTGGAATTTGAGAGGGCAGAGGTGCATTTCTTCTCCGTGGCATGGATACCTACCTACAACGTTCGACTATCGGTGTGTGGGGGGGGGTAGAGACCGGTCGACTAGTATATGTGTGGGGAAGGAGAGAGACCTAGCTATGTATTGAGGGAGATCGATCGACATCCATGGATATGTGTAGCAGAGGAATAAGGTTGGGAAAAAGATAAAGGTAGAGCGTCGGAGGGTTGGTGGTGGAGTGGCGTCTCACAAATGATGGGAGAGGCCTGCTAGACAAACGGAGGGTATGAGTGCGATATCAATAAGAGAGGGTGGGGGATGTCTGTCTGTCGATGCACGTGCATGTGAGAGACGGGTCGGGAGGTATTCAAGGATGACGAGGGGAGAAGATATGGTTGTGGTAAGCATGCATAACTACATAGGAAGACCAATCGTCGTGTGTCCGAGAAAAGGAGAAACATAACTAGCGAGGTAAGTGTATCGGTGCTTGGTGAAAATGAATTATAGTCGACCTAGCTATATGTAGGGAGATCAGTTCATATACACGCCTGCATGTGTTAGAAGCAAATAAGGTCCGGAGAGGCAGACAGGGGGAGAGGGTGTGGCTAGGAGGTGGTGGGAGAGGCCTACCATGTCGAGTGGGGAGGAGTGTGCGAGCATGTGATTAATGAAAAGAGGGGCGGGAGTGTGCACCTGCATGGAATCGTATTGGACATATGGGGGCATGGACGGTGAGAAGAGAAGAGGGGAAGTATGTATGTGTTTGTTGTAGGCACACTTGGCTAGAGAGGTATATCGACCGGTGTGTGCCAGAAAGAAGGAGATGGGGGCCTACACACACCGCTGGTGGACGACCTAAAGAGAAATATTGAACGTGCGTGATGGAGGGGACGCTAAGGGTGTGTGAGGGGGCGGGCATGTGCATGCACGATAGAAAGTTAGCGCTAGCTAGCTACAAATAGAAGAGGATCGTGAAGGTGTAAAATACGAACAAAGATCATAATTCATTGTAAAAAAGGTGGATACAGATACTTGAAGAAGATATCATAATGTAGAACATTGATTATAATTTGGGCTAATGTGTGGCTTTCGCAACTCAGGTCTAAATACTTGTCATAATGTAGGGGGCGGGGCACTATACTTTGTGTGATAAACACGGTGTACGTATGGAACATGGTTTAGATTATGAATATATAGTTAGTACATCAAATGTACTATTATTTGGAATCAACATCAAGTGTATTCAAAAAATAGAATTCGAGTTCATGTAGTACACATAGTTCATATCTATCTCTATAGTAATCATTTGGTGTGTTATTAAGGTAATACACGAATGATGGTTGAAGTTGGCAACAATCATGATTGTAGATTCTTATTGAAATAGAGAAACGAATTCAAATTTAGTTCAAATTGTAGCGGTAGTATAGACATTTGGAATGCACTAAAATGTCGGTATGAGTAGGTTACATGCATTATACAACAAGCGAAAAAAATTAATCAGACATAACATGGATTCATACTCCCTCCTTCCATCTATATAGGGCGTAATGAGATTTTTAAGACCGCCTTTGACTATTGACAAGATTAATAGTACATGACATGCACAATGTGAAAATTATATCATTGAAAGAACCTTTCACAGACGAAGTTAACGGTGTGCTTTGTGTAAGTTGCATGTCATATATCATTGCTCTAATATTTGGTCAAAGTTAGCATCGAAAAACGCATTAGGCCCTATATAGATGGAAGGAGGGAGTAGCTTTGAATAGCATTTGTGTAGTAAAACGGGGCAAGACTCTCTCTTTGTGTGGTGTGAATAGTTTTATTTTTTTCATTTTCTTTTTGGTTGAGGGAAGTGCGAATTGATTTGGTACGTACTAGTACAATATTACTAAACGTTAGGCTTGTCCCTAAAATTCAACCCGCGTCTTGTTATATCCCAAAAATTCAGATATCGTGCTTCCCAAACTGGAGGCTTCACAACCCGTGCCTTGCTATCCCGAAATTACAATGCGCGCAAAAACTCCCTCCAGCTGCCAAATTCCGACACGCGAAATCCCCCTTCTAACCCTGAGCCGAAAGGGCCGCTAGTTCAAATCGGTGGGGGGTACTTTTGTAACACACCCTACATTTTGGACAAGCGCGTCCCTAAGTCATGCTTCACCCCCTCCCATCACCCCCTTTTCGCCATTCGAAATCCCAGGCCGCCATAACCTCTCCGCTCCAGCCACGAAACCCCACCCTCCTCTGTCCGCCACGTCACCGCTACCCAGATGGAGCCTCTTCCCCAATGACGTCGTCCACCGCAACAGCTCGACGTTCCTCATCCACCTCCCAGGATGAGGATCCGTCGTCTATCTCGCCGTCCATCCGGTTCAGCCGCCTCATCCTCCACCTCCAAGGAGCTGCTCCAACGATCGCCTCGTCTATCGTGGCTGCTCCATCCCCACAACGCCGCGTTAACCTGCTCTACCGAAACCGCAACATCCTCACTGACTCCTCGGACGAAGTCGAGGCCTACTCGGCGCCACCAAAGAGGTTGTACACTCATCGCATCGTACCTTCTCCTTAACTCAACCTCCCGGCGCCGACGGTGCTCATCCCTCACCCCCATGGAGCGGCTACCTTGAAGCCGGCGCCGCGGGCGACATCCCCATGGCGGCTCTCCCCTAGTGCGAGGCCCCTTCGACAGCGGCGTCCATACCAGCCGGATTTGCTGCTGCTGCTCCGTCTCTCTCTTGCTCGCTCGTGCTGCTGCTACTGCTCCGGTTCTTGCTCGATCGCTCGCTTGCCCAGCTGCTGCTGCTGCTCTCCCCCTCGCTCGTGCTGCTGCTCTGCTCCGATTAAGCCACACTTCAGTCGACTGAAT